>NW_015164291.1:117406-132674 GCF_001447785.1 Gekko japonicus
TTGGATTTATACCCCGCCCTTCACTTGGAGTCTCAGAGCGGCTTACAAACTCCTTTCCCTTCCCCTCCCCACAACAGACACCCTGTGAGGTGGGTGGGGCTGAGAGAACTCTGACACAAACTGCTCTTTTTCAAGGACAGCTGTGCCAGAGCTTGTGACTGACCCAAGGTCACATCAGCAGGTGCAAGTGGAGGAGTGGTGCTATATCTCAAGTGCTGCTATACCACGTTGTAGGAGTGCACAGGCACCAATGAAACAATGTTTATACCCTTATTCATCTCATGCAAGACTCATAGTACTCCAATTCCAGTACTGTGTGAAGATTTTATTATTATGAAATGCACCAACAACCATTCAGATTGGAAAGAGTACAAATATAGTAAATAAATTGTATGTGGTTTGATTCATAGAATATCGAGAATAACACTTTATTCACCTTTCCTTTTTACTTCATTACGTATTTGGAAGCCAGTTGAGTTAGAAACATCAAAGAGTAGTATCATGCCAAACTACCACTGCCAGGTTCTGCCCGAAAGTTTTTTCTAATACAACAAATGGCGAATCCCCTGAGCCAGTTGTTTTCAGTCAGTTTAAGTGATAGGGTTATTGAATATGATTAAACTCTTCTTGAGCTATATATCCCAGCTGTGTGTGCTTATCCTGTTGCCAAGCTACCTCTCCATTTTGGTTCATGGTTCACCATCTTGATTCTGGATCTAGTTCCTCTCACATGGGACCAGTGAACAAGTTTTCTGGCTACTTCTAAGACAAAAGACAGAGAGTGAGTGGGACTGTACCCTAACCCAATTTTGCTAATGTGTTGAATAAGCTGTCTTGGGGAGAAGCCTCCTGCATCCAGTCCCTGGCCATCAGATATTATCAAGGCCTCTGTGTGATTGATCAGTGTGCTTTCATCCACATAAAGGATCTGCTGTGTTAGCTTTCCTCAAATAAAGGTTCTCTTGCCTCATACTGATCTAATTTATACTAGTTGAAATTGCCCACCAGAGCTACACTACTCTGCTTTAGGCAAAGTCTGCCTTCAGATATCCTGCCCCTCTTCTTGGTCACCTCCTCACTTTTACCCAATGTGGAAGTATTCCCAAGACTCGGAACAGCCCACTTCTCCTATTTAAGAACAGAAGAGAAGCCAATGTTGGATCAGGCCAATGGCCCATCCAGTCCAACACTCTATCACAGAGTGGCAAAAAATACCAGGTGCCATATTTGGCATACTTAGACTCTCAGACCATTTCCGCAGAAGTGAAATTCCCCACATTGATGTTTTTAAAACTGCTTGTTATATGAAATTTTCCATAGCAGATTTTTCCTCAACAGGCGCAAACCCGAAGTTTTCTCTTTCTTCACAGCATGATAGTCCACAGCATGATTCCAAAGGATTCCACAGCATGAGTCCTAGGATTCCAAAATCATAGGCTTTCTGTGGAATCCTAGAGCATCACCCCAACATGATGACATCACTTCTAGGTTCACACTAGAAGTAATCTTGTGCTGTCAGAATGAGAGCAGTTCTCACCCCCCAATGTTTCCTGCATTTCCCCATTGAGTAGCAGCCGTGGGAGACTGCCAGGTCTTCTGGTAGGATAAGCAAAAAATACTGCAAAGCGTGCACACAAAAATTGTAATAATTATTGAGGAAACATGTGGTAATCAAGTCATACAATTATACAAATATACAAAAATACAAATGTCCAATAGTATAATGAGTTGCTGTTTGTTGTTTCAGATGATGTGACGAAATTCTCCGGATTCAATCTTCCATTTCGTTAGAACTTCCTCCAACATCAAAAATCATCAAGGTGTGTCTTCACTGGCGCTATACCACGTTGTAGGAGTGCACAGGCACCAATGAAACAATGTTTATACCCTTATTCATCTCATGCAAGACTCATAGTACTCCAATTCCAGTACTGTGTAAAGATTTTATTATTATGAAATGCACCAACAACCATTCAGATTGGAAGGAGTACAAATATGTGGTTTGATTCATAGAATATCGAGAATAACACTTTATTCATCTTTCCTTTTTACTTCATTACGTATTTGGAAGCCAGTTGGGTTAGAAACATCAAAGAATAGTATCATGCCAAACTACCACTGCCAGGTTCTGCCTGAAAGTTTTTTCTACAACAAATGGCGAATCCCCTGAGCCAGTTGTTTTCAGTCAGTTTAAGTGATAGGGTTATTGAATATGATTAAACTCTTCTTGAGCTATATATCCCAGCTGTGTGTGCTTTTCCTGTTGCCAAGCTACCTCTCCATTTTGGTTCATGGTTCACCATCTTGATTCTGGATCTAGTTCCTCTCACATGGGACCAGTGGACACGTTTTCTGGCTACTTCTAAGACAAAAGGCAGAGAGTGAGTGGGACTGTACCCTAACCCAATTTTGCTAATGTGTTGAATAAGCTGTCTTGGGGAGAAGCCTCCTGCATCCAGTCCCTGGCCATCAGATCATTATCAAGGCCTCTGTGTGATTGATCAGTGTGCTTTCAGCCACATAAAGGATCTGCTGTGTTAGCTTTCCTCAAATAAAGGTTCTCTTGCCTCATACTGATCTAATTTATACTAGTTGAAATTGCCCACCAGAGCTACACTACTCTGCTTTAGGCAAAGTCTGCCTTCAGATATCCTGCCCCTCTTCTTGGTCACCTCCTCACTTTTACCCAAGTATTCCCAAGTATTCCCAAGACTCGGAACAGCCCACTTCTCCTATTTAAGAACAGAAGAGAAGCCAATGTTGGATCAGGCCAATGGCCCATCCAGTCCAACACTCTGTCACAGAGTGGCAAAAAATACCAGGTGCCATATTTGGCATACTTAGACTCTCAGACCATTTCCGCAGAAGTGAAATTCCCCACATTGATGTTTTTAAAACTGCTTGTTATGTGAAATTTTCCACAGCAGATTTTTCCTCAACAGGCGCAAACCCGAAGTTTTCTCTTTCTTACTCTGCATTTTCTGAATCCCCAGTTTTAGCGAGTTCCGAAAACATGGGGTAAGAAGGAGAAAACTTCGGGTTTGCACCTGGTGAGGAAAAACCAACTGCTGAAAAAATCACATAATGCACAGTTTTAAAAACATCAATGCAGGGAATTTCACTATTGTGGAAATGGTCTCATTTTCACCCCTCTCTTCTTTCTGGTTGTGGAAAGATATGATTTTTTCAATCTTACTGCCTGTTCAAGAACTCCGGGGGGGGGGGGGGCTTGAAATACACGGGGCGTTAAAAAAGTTGTCGGTGCTTTGAAAACACGGGGGGGGGGGGGGGGGATCTGCAAAAAAGTGGGAGCTTCTGCTGACCTTTCCCCTTATTTGGAAGCTACCCACTGACTTGCATCACATGGCCTTAGTTCGATTCCTCTTCTGAATTACTACCTAGAGCCATTGTCTTTGATCTTGGCAGCATGACTTTTTGCCAGCTCCAAAGCACCTGTGTCTGTGCAGCAGCAGAGATACCAAGTGACATATGAAAGATGTCCCTGCTTCTTTTCCACTGTGTATTACTTGCTGCCCAGTTGGAAACTTCACTTGGATCTGCATAGGAAGATATAGACAGCTCTGCTTCCTGTTCTCTCTCTCTCTTTCACATTACCTCTCTCTCTCTTGGCCTGCTCTCTTAATCACTCACAGAGCATTGGGATGCTTAGAGTGACTGACACTTGATGGGGGCTTCCCTGATTGGGAGTTATTACTTTAATGCTCAGTATTATTTTGACTGGGTGAGATAGATAGTTCTCCAGCCCAGATACTTGTTTTATTCGCTTCAGTAAACTTTATTTCTCATTTCACTTGAACCACATTTTCAGTGTTTCTTCCAAGCTTGTAGAGCATTTTAGCGCTTTGTCAGCAAATCTCATAGCTGTTTGTGTTGTTCACAGTCCATAATGAGGGAGACGAAGCTATCAGCTTCTTTAGCATAGGAGAGGCAGTAGATTTTCTTTCTTGCATCAAGCTATTTAGTGGGAATTTGGGCTCACATTGGAAAGTGGGCAATGTGCATTCTATTCACATCTGGGATCTTCCAATCAAACATAGTAACAGTCCATATATACTACCCAGATGTATAAATTTTACTTTTTCTAAACTGGTGACTACCACTGCTATTACTTGGAAATCTTTAGAAATTAAATTTGTCATCTTCCCCTGAGATATTATAATCACTAAAATAAATGACACAAGGCATCAGAATGCCATGCCAGAAATAAAATCATACACACAGGGAATGAATCTTTGTTGAACCAATAGAAAAGATTATCTTTCTTCCAGAGAAGTGTGATACACTCACAGGGGCCTGACTATGACTGGTCTTTCTTTCCTCCCCCACGTTCTGTCCTTCCAAGTACAATACTGGCCCAACCACTTAAACTGTGAATAAACACCACTTTCCCCAGACACAACATTTTTCCTGCTGCCTCCTCCTCTCCATTTCAGTTTAATACAATGAAAGAGTTGCTGGAACTTGCATCTTATGCCTTATGTAAGATTTTCTCCCAGTGTAATTTCACAGAATGTCCAGATGAGGAATAAAAATAGTACTGTAATAAAAAGGGCTTTGATGGATAGGTTATGGGACTGCCCAATCATCAGATTGCTGTGGTAGATGCGAAAATTAAAATGGTTCTCCCTTCAGTAGCCAGGCCTGTGCTGAAAATTACATGGCAGGATATCCACTTGTCAGGCTGGTTTTGTCCACACTATAAACACTTCAGTTATTGAAACCCTCTGTAGCTATAAGGAATATGTTTTTATGGAAATGGAAGTGTAAGTATGTACTCTGGGCGACGCCTGTATGGAGTGATCAGCTAAAATGACATCAAGCATACAGCCACTGACAATATGGAGATAATTTTCCCTGCCTATTTTCCTATTCATACTCTTATGCTTGTCTGTAAACATTGTATTTTATTTTATTTGTATTTTATTTCATTGCCTTTCAATTCTGATTTTATTTCTGAATGTAATTATTTTAATACATGATGTTACAGTAACGCTAATAGTAATGTATCTATTGAAATGTATAACTAGCTTTGGAGACACTGTCAAAATGCGCTGGTCATTTTTATCCAGTTCAGTAAACGGAACCGAATTATCTGTACAGCACCAGCATGAGTTTTGCTTCTCTGCTTCTTTGACATTTTTGGTGCTTTGCCTTAGTCTGTTTATTTTTATCTGTTGATTTCAAGCTTCTTTCTTGCAGAAATCACTTTTTACGACTTCATAGCTGAGAACCCCTGTGTATTGCAGAAGATTTGGGTGCATGTCCCAGGAGCACACACCATTCAGAGTGCTACAGACCTTTGGAGCCCCACCGTTGCCTCAAGTGAGAGAGTATCCTAAACGTGTCAATTTTTTAATATATTTATTTACATCATTTACAGTCCTCCTTTCTCACTGAGACCCAAGGTGGATTACACAGTATAAATCAACAGGATGTGACATACAATAAACAGTGCTATAGGATTTGGACTGCAGAAATCCGAAACAGACCTGAAACAAAACATAAGCATTAACAAGACACTTTAAAAAATGCCGAAACGGCATGGTAGAATCATCCTTACAGCAACAGATGGTATGTACTATACAATAGTATAGTCTACAGTCCCTATCCCTATGCATGCTCTCTCTAGCTCTTGAAAATAACCACACTGTGGCATTCTGCACCAGTTGGAGTCTCTGAGTTGACTTTGAGGGGAGACCTATGCAAAGTGCCTTACAGTAGTCTAGTCTCAATGCTATCATGATGTGGATCCAGGTGGCCAGAATGGCCATGTCAGGGTAGGGCTAGATCGAGTTGGAAGAGAGCATTTTTTGCAGTTGCATTAACTTACTCCTCCAGCAGTAATGTTTGTTCTATAACCCCCATGCTCTTCACTAAGTCAGCAAAGATCAATGTAAGGGAAGACTGACAGTAGTAGACCAGATATCTTTCAGAGAAACTTGTCCACTATTACCAGACTTCTCGTTGAGGAATCCCCTCAGAGGAACCCCAGTGTCCTTAGGAACACAGTCTGAAAACCACTTGACCGGAGCTTTGCTATTTACTTCCACTTGCAGTCTTCCCTTGGATTTTTCTTTGCAGAGGCATGAGATTATTTGAGTAACAGCTAGGGGGCTCTGTCTGTCCGTACTTGAACTTGTAAGGCCCCAATGGATAAAAAGATAGGAAAAGTAAAGAAAAGTCTCAAGTAACAATATTTTGTTGATGTCTTAGGCAACAAATATTTCATTTGTATCAATTTCACCACTTTTATAAATGGGCTGATATCCCTATATGTCTTTAATTTCTGCATATTTTTGATTTAAACAAAAATTTCGGAATTCTTTTATCATTATTAATATTTAATCGGCAATAACAGTGTAACTCTTTGAAGGGATTCAGAAACCATACCATACCCAGTGCATGTAGTTACCAAGTGGGAAATAATCTGTTTGCTAATAATATGTTATTTACTGGTTAGAAAACTAAGTTTAAGAAGAAAGTCGTCCCCCCTACTTTTCATACTGTCTGTCCGAGTAAAATGTATTAACATATGGGATCCACATATTTCTGTACAGTAGGATGTACAAGCACATCAAGGGCAATACCCATGTTTCGCACCACCTTCGACTGCCTACAAGCAACCGTTGTCTGATGCCAGCCTAAGTGACAGGCTCATTAAGGGGGGGGAAACACATTTGCCCCAAAAGTGCTTTGAGCTGTCTTTGGGATGTGCATATAGCAGTAACATATCAGCAAATCAAATGCTGTGATATAGGACAGCCACTTGCTGGTTAATCTATCGCTGTCTACTCTGCTCAACTCTTGCTGCTGGAAGATTAAAAGTCCCTCAGCCAGCTGCTTGAGATGGGCCACTTCCTGGTTGGTTTCTTTTGAAGCAGCAGCAAGGAAGCATCAGAAGCAGCAAAAGCACTACTGATATGTGCTGCTGGGAGAGAAAGCACCACACAGCTCAGTTTCTGCATTTTAAATGGCCTGTCATAGGCAACGGGTTATGGGGCAATTTATTCCTCAACAAGAGGACAGTGAAGAGGGGAGGAGTCAGGCCAGTGGCTGTAGTCTACAACAGTGTTCAGTTTGCTGATATTGGGCCATTACACATTAAAAGGATGCAATTGCACATTAAAAGGATGCAATAAAATGCATCCACATTGTAAGCCTCTATTTGATATCTGTCTTTACTCAGTCCTTGCACTTTTTCATTTTTGGTATGAGCTGTTCAATATCTTTCGGAGGAAAAAGGAGGGGACGAGTTCCTTAACCCTTCATCCTTTGAGTCACTTGAACATGTTGGCTATAAGGAACTTGTCTAAAACTCCTAATTGCAATTTATTTGGGAGGAAGTGGGTGAAATGAGACCAAGGCTGATTTCGCACTAGAGCTGCATGGGTGAAATGAGACCAAGACTGAGTCAGCAACTGCAGTTGTTCTGACTTTGTAATATTTATGGCACTGGTTCTCGGTGATTTGGAATTTTTGTTCTGTCACTAAAGTCTTTCTAACATCTCTTCCATAGTTTCTACATCAGTATTTCGACCTGGGATTTAATTTGTGCCTGAGGTGAGCCCTGGTAAAAGTAGAAACTGGGACAATAATGCATTTGCATCTTCTACTGAAGGCCAATCTCTCAGGCTCTGCCAGCATCTGCCAAGGACCAGTCTCTCAAAGTCCGTGTACGCTTCTGCCTCATTCCCCCTTTTTTGCTCACTCTGAACTGATCCGGCCTCAGATCACCTGCTATATAAAATATTGAGTCAGCAACTGCAGTTGCTCTGACTTTGTAGTATTTATGGCAAACAGGCACTGGTTCTCGGTGATTTGGATTTTTTGTTCTGTCACTAAAGTCCTTCTAACATCTCTTCCATAGTTTCTACATCAGTATTTCAACCTGGGATTTAATTTGTGCCTGAGGTGAGCCCTGGTAAAAGTAGAAACTGGGACAATAATGCATTTGCATCTTCTACTGAAGGCCAATCTCTCAGGCTCTGCCAGCATCTGCCAAGGACCAGTCTCTCAAAGTCCGTGTACGCTTCTGCCTCATTCCCCCTTTTTTGCTCACTCTGAACTGATCCGGCCTCAGATCACCTGCTATATAAAATATTGTTATCCTGCCTCTCCACAGTGCTGAGGCAGCTTACAAGAAAATCGAACAGCAAAACACCATTAATGAACCCATAGTCGGCCCTTGCAAACAGCCATCACAGAACATGCAAATGCAAAAAAGAAGCGACTGGATTTATGCCCCACCCTTCACTCGGAGTGTCAGAGCAGCTTACAAACTCCTTTCCCTTCCCCTTCCCACAACAGACACCCTGTGAGGTACGTGGGGCTGAGAGACATCTGACAGAAACTGCTCTTTTTCAAGAACAGCTCTGACAGAACTATGGCTTGCCCAAGATCATCCAGCAACTAAATTTTCAAATTCAGCCCCATGTAGAGTATGTTGCCTGATTCTGATCTGGAGTTGATTTGTACATGGATTACTATGGCTAGCACACCATCTGGAATAACTTAGCTCGATGGCAATCTATGGATGCGGTGGGGGCTGTGAAAAAAGAGCACTATACTGCCATCACCACCACAGAGAAGAAGTGATAAAATGCTTTTACTTGTGTATGGTTATATTCATTTCAATAATGTCTGTACTTGTGCTCTATTGTCTCCTGTTTCATTATCCTCAGCTCCCTGGGCAAGTTCTACAGGGAAGGAGAGGGCATCTCAGGAACACACTCTCAGAATCAGGGCTTTGATCCACAGAGTACCGAGAGAGGTGAAGAACCTTCTGAAAGACCACAGCAATTCCACCTCCCCAACCATCAGGTCTAGGTTGGTGTACCACTGAGTAACCTGGCAGACAAAGCTGTGATCATCTGATGTTCCCTCCCTTCTGTAGCTGGATCTCAATGATACATACCATGTCAGCTTTTTATGTAGGATTGGATGAGAGATGTTTTGGCAGTAAGTGACCTGGCATTTAATACTGGCACTTTTAATATCTGATGGTGACACCATATGGTCAACAGCATGGTGCAAGAAGGAAAAAGCTGGAAATCAAGATAAGTGTTAATTTTCTAACTTTAATTCCTCTAAACTAGCTTGCTCTTCTCTCTCTACCATGTCTCCCTCTGCCCAAGCCCTCCCAAACTCATTCCTGATCCCCCAAAAAAGACGTAACCAAGCAAACCTACATTCCAGGCAGGAGTGAAATCAGCACAGCTGAAATCTTGCAGGTTAAGTGTTAAGGAGACCCAGGAAGGCTGCAGGCCTTTGGTTCCTGCACTTTGGCTCCCAACTCTAGCAAACACAAGGCTTAAATGTCTGGGGGGGTGGAGTGGGAGACAGATGCTCAGCAAGGTTGTTCCTAAGATGATTCCTGTTGCTTCTTTGGCAAGCAGAATGCCTAAACATTTGGGACAAAGGAAAGGGCAGATGTTCAGCAGAGTGGTTGCTCAGTTGGCTGAAGTTTTCCCATTTCTTCCCCTGTTTAACTACCCCTCTCTGCCCTCAGCATGTTTTCGACAATTGTTGGCTCTGCTAGCATAAGGGGGGGGGGACCTTTTTCTTCTCATTTTTGTCTTCATGGATGTTAAATTTGTGAAGGGAATATCTAGAAGACATGGCAAATATGTTCATGCATGCTGGATGTGGTCCAGTGATAACTTGGCTTCCCTGCCAGTGTGATGTTATATTGTTTTCCACAGTTTGCAGCAGTAAAAGACTTCTTAAGAGTTGCTTCTGCACACACACAGGCAGCCTGCAAAGCACACTGTAGGTGAATACACAAAATATCATCCTTTTCACTCTCCATTTATTTGGTTTTACTTCTGGGATTTATACCCTGCTTCACAGCTGAATAACCTAAGGCGGCACACTAACACACTTTATAAAGAGTAAAAGTTATCAATCCATGGCCCATATATAGTCATTAAGCCACTTAACCAGACTGTACCAACAAAGTATGATTTCAAAGCACACAACACATGGTTTTGTTAACACAAATTGCTTACAGCCTTTGAATTCAAATTCCTTTATGCTATTGGCTGATCTGTTAAAATATCACAGTGGGCCTGGGCAGGCACAGATGTCCCTCTGTGACATCAGAGAAGTTACAGTAATGGCAGACACAACAGCACAGGCCTACTATGATATCATAGCACATCACCATCAAAAATGAGATTTATGTGGGAATAATTAGTTAGACAAGCTGTTGAGTTTACTAGAGTTGTTCTTCAGGCTTGATGTTAAGCAAAAAAACAACAACCAATGTCTGTCCCAAGCTGATTGAGGATAGGAATAGGGGGAAAAAATACTGTTGGGCACGACAGAAAGCCATTCTTGCTGCCTCCTTCTCACAAAGATGGTAGACCTGCCACGAGTGGAGCAACTGCTTCTTTCTCCTAACATGGTGAGGGGATGTGGTGGCTTCTGTACCTGAGTCTGCACCATCTTCCTTGTAGTCACCACCACCCACTCTTCACAAAGAAGGCAGTCCCAGCATAGATACAGTGGCAGCCACTGCCTCACCAACCACCACCTCCTCCTCCTCCTCACAAAGGAGTGGCTGGGCCAGGTGGCACTGGTAGTCCTTCAGACCAGTGGCCCATTTGGAAATCTCTAGGTAATTTGAATAATCACTCAGTGCCTGAAAGCAGGGTCACAGATGCCACTTTGGGCAAATCAATTGCAGCTAGTACTGCACTACATTCCACTTAAACCGCACCTGATTTAAGTAGGAACCCATTTAAAGGAGGTGAAAAAGTAAGCAATTTCCTTTTGTTATTTAGAATGATGAGATAGATGGAGTGATAATTATTCCTCTACCAGTTCTTGGCAACAGGTAGAAAAGCAATTAAAAAGAATCTCTCTGCATTGCTCTTCTATCCCTGGGTTACACGAGTCTAAAATTTACAGTGCTGTTGCTAAGACGGGGGCAGAAGAGCGGGGTCTCAAGAATTCATAAATGGAACCAAACCTCCCAGAGCATTTCAGAATGTTCCTACCCTCTTAAGTTCATTCCTTTTGGAACTGTGATTTAGAGTTTGTACCAAAACTGCTCTTCTAAGTGTCTCTTCTAAGGGTCAAACCACAATTAGCATTAAAGTTCTGTGGCTGGAACTCCAGGCATGGTATGGATTGGGGTCATATTGCTAGAAAAAGGGAGGGTAACTTTTTCCCTGCACCATTGCTCTAAATGAAAAAGCCTCTATGCTGCTTTAAGTCCCAATAAGGGAAACAAAAAATAACCACATTTCCCCCCTTAAAGCAACCAGGAGTGGTGATAGTGGTGGCTCTTTTTCTTTGGGGAAATTGATCTGTAAACCTGATCCATTTTTCTCCTTCACAGCTACTTGTCAGGGCCAAATTATACTTCTAGAGTTCCACTCACATTTAGTTTTGCCCTAATCCAATCCAAAATTTGTAAAAGGGACACAAGTCCCCAGTCATATAAAGACAATGCATACACTTATGTGCGTGGATTGGCTTGCTGTTGAAAGCACAAAGGTCTGATGAGGTGGCAGACTTTCTATAGAGTTGGATTTTGGTAGATCTCTGAGGCCCCTCTCTAGGGCACCTTATGTTCACCTAGCTAACCACAATGTGCAGAAGATCTTGCTGTTGGGCAAACCAGGAAGTGCAACCGGGTATATTAAAGACCAACTTCCTACTGTGGGGCTTTGGAGTTCCTGTAGTTGCTTTGGCCTGATGGTATCTGTGTGTCCATTCTGACTCTGTTTGTCTGTGAGAAAAAGGCAACAGAGGTAGGAAGATCAGCATCATGTAAATATGAATGGAGAGTACTGGTATTGTGTTTCAGATTAACATTTCAACTACTAAACGTAATTTCTAGAAGCACACCCAGATTCATCAATACATTTCATATATTTTCATGATCCCTATGAAGACCTAATACCTGTTAGCTGGTCATCAAATGCAATCATGGAGCCCTGGAACTTTGCAAAAACAAACAAACCACAAATCAAAAAATAACAACCCTATATTCTGTAACAAGAAAGCTCAAATTCTAAATCTGTATACATTTTGTTTGTTTTATTTTTTTATGTCGAGTTGCAACTGAGTTATGGTGGCCCCATATGGTTTTCAAGGCAAGATAATGTTTTATAATAAATTTTATTATTTTCATAACAAACACACGAACACAAACAAATATGAGAGTAATAATAGTGAGTCTGTTTCTCTTAAACTACGTCATGCCTATATAACTAAATACCATTCTTGCTACCATGATATGTTTACCAACCTATATTTTAAGTCTATTTTTAATATTTAAAGAATATTTAGACCATATCTAAATATTCCAGTTATTTTTCTATAAATCTGTCTTCACATTCTACAACTCAATAAGTTAATGTATTTTCTACTGGTTACATAATTGTCTAAGCAATCTGTATTGAAAACTGTTAAGTTACTAACATTTCTATTAAATATAGTCTATATAGTCTACAATCAAACTAAGCTTATATATTTCCCTATATCTAAACAGTCTACTATCCTTTCTACTATATATAATCAAAAGATCATACTCTCTTCCTACTTAATAGCTTTAGGGAAGAAAAACAATATGTAAGTAAAAAGAAGAACCAGTTTCCATTCTAACTTCATGTTAAACTCTTACATAAGATCCAGTTCAAATTAAACTGTAGCTCATTTGAATCATTTACACCTAAACCATGGTTCTCCATATCAGTTTAAATAGAGTGTAAATATGAACAGGGAAGAAGAGATTGTCATTTTCCATTCTCACATCATGTTGTAAACTGCATTGTAGTACAAATTCATTGAATCTTTCTTAATGAGTTACAGCTATGAATGGTCAGTTATCTATACCTTTATTTCTATTGTTATACTCATATTTCATCATCATCTATTTACTTTATACTTTTATTAACATTCCCAATCTTTACTATTATTTTATTACATCATTTTCAGCTATAACTCATTTTAGTCAGTTACACATAAGCCAAGACTCTTTGTATCACTCTACTTGTAGTACTTAATTCTTTTCTTCTTTTTCTGTATTCTTTTTTTCATTACAGTCATAATTCTGTGCCTGTTCTCTTTGTATGTGGAAAAATATGCCTTTGCTTCTTCCCATCTGTATTCAATTTTTAAGGAGGTTAGGTATTCCTGCTCTGTATATCTTCTTGTTTTCTCTTTAGTTGGAAAGATCAGTCCATACAGTGAGTCTTCTTGTCTATTCTCCTTTGCCTTTTCAAAAGTTAAAGAGCTTGTCACACTTTTCATAGACCCATTGATATGTCCTGTGTAGCTTTTTGTCTTTGATTGGAAAGAACATTCCATGAGCTGAATCTTCTTGTTTGAAATCCTGCCCTTTAGCTGGGATCTGTTGTCTCTGTGAATTTTCCCTCTTAGTTACAGTTTCCAGCTGGATATTTTGTTCCTTATTATAGAGCCTCTCAAAAGCTTCTTCAATCGTCTGTTGAATTGTGTCTTCAAGTATCTCTTGAAATTGTTTCCAGGAAAAATGCATCTCTTGTATAGCATCTAAATCTGGGTTATCTGCCTCTTTGTACGTGTTTTGAAGAGCCATTTCCATGCTAAATCCAATTCACTCCAACAGAACCCCGTGTCTCTACTGGTTGTAAATCAATTGTCTCTTCCAAGCTGATAACAATCTCAGCATCCAACAGTCTCTCATGCAAGCCAAACCTTTTGCTGCTTTGTGATAAAGTCTAAAGACAGTGCACTTCTATTCTCTGCTTTATGGTAAAATCTACACACTGTGCACTTTTTTTCTGTTCTCACCAGTAAGGCATGACGTCGTAAGAAAACGCTGCACAGTGGGAAATTCCGCTCTTTTTTTTTTCTTTCAGAGGAAAGTTTATAGTTCTTTTGTGGAAGCTCAAACACCCTCTTTGCCCTGGGAAATGTTTATCTCAACATTCTTTCAGTAATTCGTCACTCATCTCAGCCACACAGAAGGGGGGGGGAGATTCCACCTCACTTTTCTTTGTCGTTTTAAGATTTAAAGGGGCTTAATCAAGAAGGTCATCAAATTGTTCAGTGTTGCTGTTACAGGTACTCATGGTGCATGTCTTCGTCGGTGTTAGGATGAGGCTCAAAGTAACTCTCCTGCTTTCAAGGGGCTTTCCACATCTGGTGCTGTTATGGCTGCCATAACTGCGCTTCTCTGTTCCCTGCTTCTGGGACGATCCAGGGCTACCATCTGCTTCTTGCCTCAAGCGGTGGGCCCAAATCAAGTCCCTTGCTCCAGACCTCCCTCCAGGAGGTCCAGTGAGGCTTGGGATCCCCCGAACCCCCCCTAAAAAGAATGAAGAATCAGTCATAGCCAGGAGCAGTTCCCAGTGTCAATTGCCTCGATGTGCCGTAGCCCTGCCTCTCCAAGGCAAGAGAAATGTTGAGGTGATTTGCCATTGACTTCCTTTGCATAACAACCCCTAGACTTCCTTAGTGGTCTCTCATCCAAGGAGTATCCTGGGCTGACCTTGCTGAACTTCCACGATCTGATGGGATCAGGCTAGCTTGGGATATGCACATCAGGGCACAAATAGATGTTCAGTGTTGTTGGTTCTAGCTGGCAGCCGCTCTCTAGGATCTCAGGCAAAGGTCTCCCTGAGTGTCTTCTCTATAACTGAGCCACAGCCCCTCCTTTGTCTGGAATTAGTTATATAAATTAGATACTTGTACATAGGTCCACATAATTGCCATGCTTTGTTCTGTTAATTATATTTGGGTAAGAAAGGGGAAATGATTCCCATTTGCTTTGGAGACAGGGAAATGAATATTTTGAGAATAGGGAGAGGGTAATGAATGATTAGCAAGTAGGAAAAGTCTCATGAACAAAGTAGAATTCTTCCCATCTGACAACATCAACAATGGAGGTCAGAGCCTTTGTTCAATGCCATTAGGAAAAACTCATAATAAGTGTACAATTGGTTCTTTATAATCATGAGGGCTAGAGAGGTAACCTTTTAATCATGAATGTTTAGGATTTTACAGACATTTTCAGTGCATACTCTGTGATTGCTGCTAATATGTAGAACTCTTGCTTCTAATTGCCATTTATCCTGACAATCTCAACAGAACGTTGAAGCTGCCTAATTGTCAAATTGCTAAAAGTGTAAATTCTCACACTGAATTTTATATCCAAAGTATTGTCCAAAATATGGCCCATTGATTCAATGGCCTTTAGAAATGTCCAGTCCATGTCAGTGCACTGGCAACTTGTCAGTGATCAGGCATATTG
>NW_015164291.1:132738-137934 GCF_001447785.1 Gekko japonicus
TAATATAACTTATTATGGGGTACGTTTAAGCAATACTAAAAAGAAATGACACACTTTATTACAGGAAGTCGACATACCCTGAGTGGATTCTGTGGCATGAGGCCAGCATGCAAAGAATTGTAAAAGAAATATAATCATTTTCTATAAATACACTCTTGTAACTGAATAGTATCTAAGAAATACGTTGGCTAATTCATTGGTCCCATTATGCTGGAAACCCTGCACTGGTGACTGTTACTCTGGGAATATCTGCATCAACATAATTGTGATTCTATGCAGCTCCCATCAGAAGTCCAACTGTGGTTCTGTGGAAACAACTTCACACAGCACCCTGGTCACTCCTTGGCCATCCATCAAGTGTTTCTGCGGAAACAAGGCAACATAGTCAGAACTTCACACAGCATCCTGGTCACTCCTTGGCCATCCATCAAGTGTTATGCTGCTTGGGAAGAAGGCAACAATGGCTGTCAGTCTTTCCAAGCTGAATGACCGCATGATGCAGTCCAACCCACTGCACAACAGACAGAATATGACAACAGCTCCTTCCTTCCTTAACATGGACTGCTATGGTACATCAGGTGAAAGTTCCTCAGCTAACGTGAATACCTACAAAACCCAGAGCTTCCAGTTTTTGGTGACTTGCAGGAGGGTGCGCTCCATTGTTGCTGTGATGTGAGCGGCCCGCAGACGTGCTGATGGGGAGGGGTCAGAGTTGATCTTGGACCCCCGTGACCCCATGTAGGGGGGTTGCAGTCTGGGGCATGTGAGGTGCGTCTCCTGAGGCGGAAGCCAAAGGATCGAGGCTGCTTTTTGCCCTGATAGGTCCTCATGGCACGGAGTCAGCAATGGCACCTAGAGGCGCATACCAGCCCGAGTGCGCAAGTGATCCGAATGAAACGATCTTCTCTACACCTTAAACAAACACAAGTTAAAATGGGAGTGAACCCACGAGTTAGCAAGCAACCGTCTAAATCCCGAGAGTAAAGCTGCCCCAAAATCCCAAATAAGCAGAAGGGGGAGGGGAATCCCGAGCCAAAAAACCCCTGAATTAAAATACGGGACCAAGAGGGCGGCTTGAAGGGAGTGGACTTTGGCTGAGTGGGGTGTGGATTAGCAAGAAAGCGTTTATTAACAGAACTTCAGAGACTTCTGAAATTTTTTTGCCAACTGTAAACAATGATGCAGCGAGCAGAAAGAATGGCAGCGAAATCGAAACTTATAACAGGAACTGCCAGCACATCGTTTCCGGTCACTAAACTAGAAGCAACCATAGACTTTCCAAAAATTATTGCTGCAGCTTTGCGCTCTGTACTGGATCAGATGACCAACCTCAATGACAAGTTTGATATGTTGCAAAAGGAGATCAAAGAAACTTCAGCAAAAACAGAGAAGTTAACCAAGAAGCTGAAAAAAGTTGACATTAAGTCCAAAGAGTTTGAACAAAGACTGGAGGTAGTGGAAAAAGAAAAAATCTCTGTGAGTCAACAATTGCTGTTTCTTCAAATGGAAAAATCAGCGTATGTCCTGAGATTTCAAAACATTCCGGAGCAGAAAGGAGAGAACCTGAAAGAGATTTTAAGTTAAGAGCTCGCTCCCATGGTAGGCTTAACAGTGGAAGTGATACAAAGTGATATGGATATGGTATATAAAAATAATAATATGCTTTAAGAGAGCGAGAGATGGATCTGAGAAAGTGGAGGACAACAAAGAGGCAGAAGAAGAAGAAGATAAGGGGGGGGGGAGTTCTGACAATACCGTGAACAGCTTGGCAGAATCCTCTGACTTGGAAGCAGAATAAGGGGCTACTGCTTTTAAACCTTTAAAAGTTAGACTAGATTTTTGATAAGAAGCGCAGAGGAAAGAAATAAGCAAAATAGAGTAACTTTGAAAGTCTGATGTTTACTATAAACTAGTTATCTTAAAGCTAAGAAACACACACTTTAGCCAAGCAAGATGGTGTTTGCTCACTTTATACTTTTATATTTGCATAGTATTAACTCTCATGTATTACTATTTGAGTAATAGGGAAATATCAATTATTTTGAATCTATGTATTAATGATCCTTGCTACTCGCAGTTTTAGGTTGTTCCCTTCCCTTGACCCTGTAGGTTTGTAGAATAGAGAAAGCAATAAAAAATTTTTTTTAAGAAAAACCCCAAACCCCCAGAACTTCTGGCAGACAGAAGTTCAAATCTGGCAACAGCAACACAGATAGCCTCCAAACACTCAGTTCCAGTCATGGAAGACTGCTATTCCATTTGCAACACTTACTTCCCCCACAGCTCAAAGGGTAGGAGATGTGCATCAAGAACATATGGGCTCCCCAGGAGAAAGATCAGATCCTGCTGTAGGAATTCCATGATACAGGCTGTCTGAAGGGATCATACTGTTTTTCAGTGGTCAAGGAATAGTAGAAGCCACTATAGGAAGCTCAGAAGGAACAGTGCGAAGAGCTGCTTGGCTTGGTAGCTCATTGGAGGAGAACACCATCATAGGAAACAGGAGATGTTGCTTTGGATCTTGGTGCAGGGAGTGACTAAAGTCATTTCAAAGGAAATCTTACCTTTGGAGTAAGTTTGTGGCCAGCAACAAAGATAAAATTGGAGAAAACTAAGACTAGAATGTAGACTTCACAGCACAATTCTTAAGTGCACAGCTGCACATGTTAAATCCACAGTAGACCCCCATGGGTCCAGCACATTATACATCCCACTCTTGCAACCTTCCCCCATGCATGGGAGTACAGCCATTCAGAACAGAAGTGAAGAGGCCCAACTGGAAACAGCTCAGGCTCACCAGCTACATGGCTCTAGAGAGGTTCAAATTTACAAGGGATATCAATACTTCTTGTGTTCTTCCAGGTGCCTTTCCTTTTGCACATTTTCTCCATCACATTCAGCCACATCTCTCCCATGTTCCATTGGCTGATTGTGTGTGAACTTTGTTCTTAAGTCCCCCTTCACTTTATTCAAATGTCAGCTTGGTTTTGTACACCAGAATCTATCATGGTGGGGAAGAATCACGAGGATACTGAGCTATTAAGGTCCTTCCTCACTCCAGTTTGTTCTCAATGAAATTAAATGCTACTCTTGCAGCATCTTCTAAAGGTCAGCAGGGACAATGCTCCCCTTATCTTCTCTGGTAGTAAAAGTAAAGGTTTCCCTTGCTCGAAAGCCAGTCAAGTCCGACTCTAGGGTTGCGGTGCTCATCTCCGTTTCCATGCTGAAGAGCCAACGCTGTCTGAAGACATTTCCGTGGTCATGTGGCCGGCATGACTAAACGCCAAGGCGCACGCAACGCTGTTACCTTCCCACTGAAGTGGTACCTATTTATCTACTTGCAATTTCTTGCTTTTGAACTGCTAGGTTGGCAGGAGCTGGAACCAGAGATGGGAGCTCACTCCATCATGCGGCACTTGTGTCTTGAACTGCTGAACTACCGACCTTCCAGCCTGCAGTTCAGCGTCTTAACCACTTGAGCCACCGCAGCTCTCTCTGGTAGCCCATTCCAAAGAATAAGAGTGATGAAATGGTACAACAAACAGGGAACAAAGTGAAACGATGGGAGAGGAAAGCACCAGTGCTGAAATGCATGGCAGTGTATGGAGAAGTCAGTCTGTATGGGTGTGTGTGCGTGAGAACCTCATTACATGTAACTCAAAATACACTTTTGTTATTCACTTTTAAAGTATTTCCCTACATTTAACCTTTTCATTTTTATGATGTTTAAGTTGTCTAAATATAAACTTCTTTCAAGAACACCTATATGGAAAAGCAGTATAATAAAATCATCAATGGATAAATCAATACATGAAATCAGAATAATTTTTTTGCAGTTTGCAGAGACCTTTATAGCTTTAATGTGCTGTGAAACCGAAGGGTTAATTATATAGTGACATTTCATTCCTTACCTGTTCCTTAGCTCAGTGTCTTAAAAAGTAAAACACATAGTTGCCTTGTTAGGGCTGTTGCAAAATGTATATACTAATAATTTATTTTTCCTTTGTTAAGCATTGGTTTTCATCTGTCCAGTAGCATATATTTTATAATATCAGGTTATTTAACATTTTTGTAATTTCATTTTGGGCAAATGGTGATTTTTCATACATGGCTGGCTTACCTCAGTGGACTTCTGACAGATTTAAAGTTGCAAGAGGAAATGATATTTATACTGGGTCTATGAAACCTATTAAGCTTATGGAAGTAAACATATTATATTTGAAGCTTCAAAAAAATCACATCAGATCATCCAGATTCTACTTGAGCACATTTGCAAGGTCAATTTGGGGCTACATTTAATTAGCATTTCAGAAGACATGAACACACTCATCTGCTAAGAAGATGGCTTTAAATAGCTGCAGTCCTGCCTCCTTGAACTGATCTTACACGGAACAAAGTTCCACTGATATCTTGGGGATTTTGGTATATCAGATATTTAAGACTAGAGTACAAGTCTCACCAACATGAGCTCCTTGGAGAAAGGGCAGAATAAAAATGTACCAAATAAATACTCTGGGAATATAGTAAGTGATCCTGATGACCGTGCTCTTGGTGTAATATCATCAAACAGTGGAATCCTCATTGGCTAATTTCAGCTAATAAGTATGTAGCTCCTATAGGACCGCCCTTCCCCCAGTTTTGTTCTTCCATGCATTTTAATGTTGAGTTGTAAATAGGTTTTGGTGTCCCAGAGCTGTTTACTTAGACTCCACATCTTCCTGTCAACTGCAGTGATTTGCTATCATTTTCTTAGGGCTGATTCACCCTGACTAGCTAGGCAACAACTACTTCAGTGCACTTTCAAAACTCTCCCCTATACTCCAGCCTGCTCTAACACATGGTTTCTTTGAACACTGTAAATTTCCTATACTTAATATGATGGGATAAACTACTTGTAGGAATGATGGCAGTGATCCACAGAGCAGCAATGACATGCCCTGGGTCGGGGCTTTCCCAGACCCTGTGGAAACCCCAGGCATCTCTGTCTCACTCTCTCTCCCTCTTCCACCCCCCCACATCCATTTTAATCCCACTCTTCCTCTGAGGAGCTCAGAGCAGGATATGTGGCTCTCCCCTCCATTTTGTCCTAAAAATAAAAGAGATAATGGCTTGGATCCCCAGTATATAAATGGGGGGACGGGACACTTCAGCTCGCAGAGTGTGATTTTTGTGCTTTCCTTTCTCATGGGAAGAAGA
>NW_015164291.1:138025-141419 GCF_001447785.1 Gekko japonicus
TGAGGTAGGTGGGGCTGTAACAGAACTGCCCTTGAGAGAACAGCTCTGAAAGACCTTGTGACTGACCCAAGGTCACACCAGCAGCTGCATATGGAGAAGTGGGGAATCAAACCTGGTTCTCCCCGATTAGAGTCCACGCACTTAACCACTACACCATTCCTAGGCATTTCGGGCTCCTGTGGTAAGGGGAATTTTCTTCTCAATGTATGTGAATTAAACCAACTAAACAAGGCAAACAAAAATCAGCACAAACTTGCAAACAGGAAATGCCAGCAGACAATTAGGGATGCAAAAAAGGATTTTGAGGAATGAATCGCTAAAAGCATGAAGACCACCAATAAAGAATTCTTGAAATAAATTAGGAGCAGGAAACCAGCTAGGGAAGCTGTTGGACCACTGGATGACAATGGAATTAAAGGAATACTAACAGAGGCGATTGCTGAGAAGCTAAATGAATTTTTCTTATCTGTCTTCTCAGCTGAAGACATAAGGCAAATACCTGTCCCTGAATGGATTTTTTAGGAGGGGAGGATATGGAGTTCAGACAAATAGTGATGACAAGGGAGCAAATTCTAGAACTTATAGACAAACTGCAGACTAACAAATCACCAGGACCAGATTGTGTCCATCCTAGAGTTCTTAAAGAACTCAAATGTGTAATTGCTGATCTTCTAACCAAGCAAGGTATCCAACATGTCCCTAAGATCAGCCTCTGTACCAGAGCACTCGAGAGTGGCTAATGTAACTCCCATTTTTAAAAAAGGAATCTGGGAAATTACAGGCCTGTTAGCTTAATGTGTGTTCCAGGTAAAGTGATTGAAAGCATTATTAAAGGTAAAATATCCAGCATGTAGAAGGATAAGGCCAGCTGAATAAAAACAAACATGGCTTCTGCAAAAGATAAGTCCTATCTCACTAACCTTTTATTATTTCATTATTTATAGTCTTTCTTGCTGAGACTCAAGACTGATATAAAAAAAACCCTATTAGAGTTCTTTGAATGCGTCAATAATGGACAGGAATAAGCTGGTAGACATTGTTTATTTGGATTTCCAGAAGGCGTTTGACAAAGTCTCTCAGCAAAGGTTCCTAAGCAAACTTCAGAGTCATGGGATAAGAGGACTGGAAATTGGCTAAGAGCAGGAAGCAGTGAGTAGGAATAACTGGTCAGTTCTCGCAGTGGATGGATGTGCACAGCAAGGTCCCTCAAGGATTTGTATTGCGACCAGTGCTTTTCAACTGGTTCATAAATGACCTGGACTTAGGGGTGATTAGTGAGGTGGCCAAGTTTGCAGATGACATCAAATTACTTAAGAGCAGTGTTCCCTCTAAGCTGAGTTAGCATGAGCTAGCTCACAGTTTTTTAGCCTCCGGCTCACACATTTTTGCCTTAACTCAGGAAGGATGTCTCCAGAGCAAACGAATTGATGCAGTAGCCAAATTGCTCGCTCACAACTTTAATGCCAGCAGCTCACAAAGTGGAATTTTTGCTCACAAGACTCCACACCTTAGAGGGAACATTGCTTAAGAGTTGTTAAAACAAAAACAGATTGTGAAGAGCTCCAAAAGGATTGTTTTAAACTGCAGGGATGGGCATTCAAATGGTAAATGGGATTCAATGGGAGCAAATGTAAAGTGATGCATATTGGACCAAATAATCCCATCTTCACGCATAGACTGATGGAACCTAAGCTGGCAGCAACAGACTAAGACTATGCTGCTATCATACTGCCCTTATACAAATCTATGCTTGGAATGTTGTGTAAAGTTTTGGTCACCACACCTGAAAAAGGATATTACAGAGATGCAGAAAACAGCAACCAAAATAATCAGGGGCCAAGAGCAGCTGCAGCAGGATTGGTTAAAATGCTTAGGGCTATTTAGCCAAGAAAAAAGGCAAGTTGGGTGAGACAGAGGTTTTTAAAGTATGCATGTCATGGAGAGAGTGGTTGAGAGAAACTTTTCTAACACTAGAACCCAGGGACATCCATTGAAGCTGAAGGATGGGAAATTCAGGACAGAAAAAAGGAGGTATTTCTTCATGTAGCATATACATTAATTTGTGAAACTCACTGCCACAGGATGTGATCATGGCCACCAACTTGGAAGGCTTTAAAAGGGGAGTGGACAAATTCATGGAGGAGTGGGCTATCAATGGCTGCTAATCATGATGGATAGCCAGATAGCCAGAAAATTTTGTGGGGCATGGGAAAATTTTGTGGGGCAGCAGGGGAGGGGGAGGAGGGAGGGAGAGAGGAACCCTTTAAAAGCTGTTTTTCTAGTGGGGACTGGCCACGCCTGATCTCCAAGCCGTGAAATGCTGCTTGGAGTTCTGCTGCTTGGAGTTCAGGGAAGGCATGTGGCTGGCAGCCACCCCTCTCCCTCACCTCCTGCAAGATTTAAAGAAGGGCCCTTTAAATCTTGGAGGAGGGAGGGAGAAGGGTGGCTGCAAGATTTAAAGAGGGCCCTCCAGCTGATTGGTGGGCCAGGTGCTCCTGCCCATCAGCTGGAGTGCCCCTTTAATGTCACAGGAGAAGAGGGAGGGGGAGCAGCTGTTGTGGGGTGTGCCTCACATTCGAGGGGCAGGCCCCCGAAATGCCCCACAGGCCTGATATCTATTTCCTCCAGTACCAGAGGTAATATGCCTCTTTAAATCAGCTGCTGGGGAGCATAGGCAAGATGCAGTCTTCCTGTTTGTGGGCTTCCTAAAGGTAGCTGGCTGGCCGGCCATGGTGTGAACAGAATGCTGGACTAGATGGCCTCTGGCCTGATCCAGCATGGCTCTTCTTATGTTCAACATTGATTTCATGGTAGAGTAAAAATATTTAGGTGAATAAGATTTTTTTTTGTTCTCTTGCTCAGAATAGTTGACAGGATTTTCTCTTCTCTTCTGCTTCGTTGTGAATGCCAAAACATCTGTAAATATTGAGAAGGTGACTAAGGTTTTGCTGCATGTGTATACGGGATAAAATCTGGAACTGAAGCCCAATTTGCATTTTTCCCAAGGGACTTGGAGGGGGGGTTCGCTATGTAAGTAGCAAGTGTGTGAAAACAACTAACAGCTCTGCTTGAACCATCTGTCATGAAGTTGTGACATATGTTTGCTTTGTTTATTCAGGAGCCAAGCGTAAATTGATACACTGAGTATTTGGCTGAAACTATGGTGTATCTGAATGTGTATCAGGACTGCATGTCTGCGCATACATCTTTAAGCCTCATGAAATTTTCAAGAGATCTGTCACTCACAGAAAATTCTGTAGGTTTTATATACTAAAGTGGAATCTAAATGTTCTGTTCCTCTAAAGAGCAACTTGGTCAGGAACAATTAAGCTGTTATTTTTCTCTACACCTTACTTGACTTAGCTGTCTCTAATCCCCAGTAGCATCACTCTTT
>NW_015164291.1:141432-180684 GCF_001447785.1 Gekko japonicus
AAAAAGGACTGTGGCACTTTTTGCATTGGGTGATGCAAAGACACAAAACTAAGAATTGGCGTGTTGTTAGTAGCAATAAAGCGGAGCAGGTGGGATTTCATGCTTACAAAGAACTAATAGTCCTAGGTTGCAAAGGGTCCACTGATGCATTTCTTGCGGCAAAGCGCGAGTCATTTCCTAAAGGCCCCGGGCTGCGAGGGAAGTCCAACAACGCTTTGATGTCTTCTGATCTGCAAAATGACCCCTGGAGCTCAGGCCCGCCCTCTGTTCGCGGCCCCCATCTCCACTTAGCATAGATCGATGGAGTTTACGCTACTCTTCCCCAGGCACAGGGCTGAGAAGGGCGGGGCGCCAGAAAGTTTCTTTCCCGTACCCGGGCGCCGGGAGGGGGGGAGCTCTTTGGGAGAAGGTTCCTTGCTGCCACGCTTTCGCCGGGAGCGTTCCTGTTCTGTGTGGTACGGTCTGTCAGTCAAGCAATCGAGAAAAACAACTTTGCGGAACGGAAATGCGCCTTGGCTAGTCCCCGCGGCCACAACCCCCGGGGTGTGGGTAGGAAATTGGTCCCGGTCATTCCCGGGCTACATTTCTCTTTACCTGTGTCACTGTCAAAGTCTCCTCTTCCCCAGTCTCCACCCCGTCCCCCCCCCCCCCCCAATAGCGGGCACGCTGCTCTGCATCGTAGAGAGCGCTGCTTGCACTTTACCGATTATTGAAATCAGTTTGGGAGGAGCGGTGAAAAGACTCAAACTTTTGGAAGGGACCCGGACGTGTGCACGGGCATTGGTGCCTCTCGCTTGCAGAGGGACCTGCACCTGCCCATTCCCGGAATCGATAGCGCTGTCTGCTCCCTGCCTGCGCCTCCTTCTCCAACAGAGGGGGCAACGCGAGCTCACCAGAGAGCCCGGCAGCCGCACAAAAGGCATCTTGGAGGGTTAACCAGCCTCAGCCTCCCCCCCGCCCCCCCTCCATATGAACGAGGAGAGACAAAGCTCAGTAGAAACAAATCAGCCAAGCCTGCGGACTTTGGCGTAGGAAAAGGACGGGCGGGAGCCAGCCGGGCTAGTCCAGAGCCTTAAGAGACTCCGCGGTGACTTGGAGGCGCCTGTAATAGGAGGAAGAAAGCGGGTTTTCCGGAGCAGTCTTGTGTGACAGCGGGACTGAGGACCAGCGCCTGGATTTTTGCCCCCCCCCCCATTTCTTGGGAGTCCCTCCCTGGGAAAAAAAAAAGTGCTGCCCACCAAAGAGGCAGGCGAAGCTCCTGCTCCGTGTCGCACTCGCATGCTCCCATGGAGAGTCTCTCTCTCGCTCTCGCCTTCTCTGCTCTCATTGAGAAATCCACGCTTCTCTTTTCCAGGATGCTGGGATGTGAGATCTAACTGAGAAATCGTCGTCTTTGCTTTTTTCTTTTTTGGTTTGTTTGGTAGAGCAGTCGCTCTTGGTACTCCCTGTGGACTGAAGAGAGAGAGGAGGGTGGGCATTTTCGTGGAGGTTCAATGGATATGAACTTGGGGGCTTTGGAATCTCTCTGGTTTGGAATATCTATATGCTGATTGTCTTGTGGAGTGGCAAACGGAAGCTCGCTTGGGGGAACGGGCTGCGAAAGAGAAAGATGTCTCTGGCCACCTTCTACTTCGTGTTGCCCCTAATGGGTAAGTGTCTGGAGTACCAACGCTCTGTACGGGGCTCCATAAAGCCCGGTGCGGTGCTGGTTTAGTGCACCCTAATATTTGCTGATTGCCAGCTTGCTCTTTTAAGAGAGAACAGTGAAGTTTTCTGTAGGGTGGTTTTGGGGGTTTTTTTGCCTCTCATCCTTTTGCATGAGCTGTGCCCAGGTAAAGCTCACAAAGGTACTGTCTGCTGCATTAAACTGGATTTTTGCAAGTTGGAAGGGAAACTTTCTGATAATTGCTCGTCTTTGCTAACTTAACAGGAGGGGAAGTGGGGATCCTCTTTCATAAGAGAAACACATTGTTTCTTTGCTAAGCTGTGATTCTCCAGAATGGGTTGGCGAGTCTCAAATCTGGACCGCTTTGACAATAGGCGTGATGTGTATGTGTGTGTACACATCCCTGCATGTTCTTGTCAGCAAGAAAGGAAATAAGGGAGCATGTTGACTGCAGTTTCCCTTGCCTTCTGCAATGAAATCTTGGTGGTTGGAGAGAAATCTGGGAACAAAAATAAATGTCAGTTTTTACCTTTCCAGTGGAAGATGTCGTAAGCACAGCCTTTCAAAGGAGGCTGGTGGAGTGTGAAGCAGCCGGTGTGAATCAATCAGTGGGGAGACCATTCTCATCTGGCGGTTTGTGAATGTAGAGATTGAAATCACAGCAAAGCCTTTGTGGAAACTGAGCTTGCCACTGGTGTTTTATGTGTATGAAGGGAAAGTGTATTTAATTGAGGCAAGAGAGGAATAAAATCTTTTACTGTGCAAGTTAACCTCTGTGGTATTTTTCTAGCCTCAAGTCAGCCAAGCAGGCTTCTCTTCAGCTAAAAGTAGTTACTTCTCTGTGAACCCCTAAGGAAGAGGATCCGGGGAACAAAAGCTTAGTTATCCTCCCAAACTCTTTGGCTTGTTCAGTGGGGAGTGGGACTGGGGGGGGGGGGAGCTGGCTCTACTGTTGACTACTGAGATGTTCATTTGTTAGGAAGAGAGCTAGGAGCACTTGGTTATTCAGCTGCTTGAAGGATGCTCAGCTTTTCAGGGACTCCCTGAGAAAAGAAACTAGACTAAAGCTTGCGTTCTTTCTTTGCCTCTGGAACTGTTTTCGTTCAACAGCCGTTCTTCTTGCTCTTTTCGAGCCTCCCTGGATGGATGCCTCTGTCCTCGCAGTCTCCCAGGGACTTTTCCTGATGTCTTTTGCTCTCTTTTCATTGTAGAAGTGCTCTTGTCCGCAGAAGTGAGCGGGCTGCTTGGCGGGGAGCGTCTCGACTGTGTGAAAGCCAGCGACCAGTGTCTCAAGGAGCAGAGCTGCAGCACGAAATACAGGACACTAAGGCAATGTGTAGCTGGCAAAGAGAGCAACTTCAGTCGGGCAACAGGCCTGGAGGCCAAGGACGAGTGCAAAAGTGCCACGGAGGCTCTCAAGCAGAAATCACTCTACAACTGCCGCTGCAAGAGGGGCATGAAGAAGGAGAAAAACTGCCTCCGTATTTACTGGAGCATGTACCAAAGCTTACAGGGTATGTTGCAAAACGGTCCCCGTTTTCCTTCATTAAGAGGGGTCTTTCCTCTGACTGACATTTCCCCCCCTCAGGTGACTTCCTCATTCCCCTTGTGTTCTTCAGCTGCAAAGGAAGGACCATTTTCGTGTCGCCCAGCATGAGCAGCTGTTGCTGCTGTGTCCGCCTGTTGTTGGGAAATGCAGAATAAAAGATTTCCTCCAGGGGGACTCAGTTGACCTTTGTAAACTGAAGTCAAAAGACTAGGGTTTTAACAAGCGCAAAATCTACAAGGCCCTCTGCGAGGTTCTGTGCTTCCCCGCCCCTCTTTACTGGAGAAGGGTCTTAAGCATTTGTTAATGAGATCTAACTTCAGGGGTCACTCCTCAACCACCCTGTCAAACCAGGGTTAATTGTTTCCTAGCTGCCCCGCAGAGTCTGTGTTTAAAAGTAGCTTCCTTTCCATGCTTGTGAACATCCACACATCCCAGGAGGGAAGAGATCTTTTGAGAAAGGGTGGGTTTTTTTGTACTTCAGGTAACATTCAGGGGCCGTGTGAGGACAGCGTACTAATAGTTCAGTATTAGAGCAGTGAACTTGCCAGCATTGATTCCTGCTACAATAGGGCTGCTAATACAATTTTGAACTCTGACCCTTGGTTGATGAAGAATGAAGGGCCCTGTACTGTGGTCCTTGTGATCTTAATGTGCCTTTTAGATAGTCCGTTTGTCTGTCTATCTATCTAGTCGTTGATGCTCCCATACCTGTGGGGCGTTATTGAAATTGATATTTTATTCAGTCACAACATACAACAATGTAATGGCTTTGGATTTATTTGCTGTTGCTTTCACACTAAATTGTTATTACTGGATATTTCTGACTATATTGCTTCCTATCACTCTTTACCACAGAATTGTTACTTTCAAAGTATTTAGGCTTTGTTGGCTGTTCTTTGGCCAAGTAACAGATTATTACAGTTAAATGCAAAGTAAATCGTGATTGTGAGTATACAGGGCAATCCCCCCCCCCCATCTACCTCTTCTCCCCTGTAATTGGCCATGAAGGCAGGACAGCCACAGGTTGATATTTTCTTTTTGATTTCATGTTAGGGGATGTCAAAAAAGAGTTACTGACAAGAAGCATCTCTCTAAAAGTGAACTTTGAGAACAACAACTGTTAAGACTTGTAAAGAAACCAGATTTTAATGTCATCTGGTGTAGCATAGGTACACAGCATAGCACAGTATAGAAAATCTAAAAAAGATCCTCTGATGAGTAATTATTTTGAGGTGACCAAACTGTTGAGCATTTGGTGTGGTGGTTTCTGTCATCCATAAGGCTGACAGAGGGGCAAGAGGAGGCTTCTGATAGAGTCCCGTACAAAGGGAGTGCAAGGGGGTGAGAACTGGCCAACGTCCTGGAGAGGAGACTGTGGTCAAATTGGGAGAAGAATCAGCAGTTGACTGGTGGGATGTGTATTGTGGACAGGAGCAGGCTAGCGCTTCTGTACATATTCAGGTTTCAAAACGTAATAAAGTGCTAAGGGAAGATCCTCATATTTTTTATTATCTTTAGGAAATGACTTGCTTGAAGAGTCACCTTATGAACCAGTTAACAGCAGACTATCGGACATAATGAGACTAGCACCAGTTCTGTCAGGTAAATGCTTTTATGATTGTTGTACTGCAATTTGGGCTACTAGTCAGTCATTTCTGAGTGGCTAACGGAAGTTTCCCCAGGATATGGGGTAATATTTCTTTTTTTCTATTTAGAAATCAGCCCAGCTGGATTTTGGGCTTAGAAAATATAAACTAGAGCAAGGCTGCAAACGAAGTACTGTCTGTTCTGTGAAATCTGTTGGCACGAACTCACTTGGTCTTGTATAATTGTTAGATTTTATAAGCCACAGACTGTGGGTGAGACCGCACGGCCTGTTCATCATTTGGTGATTGCCGTGTCAGCATGTGCAAAACAGCATCACAGGCCCAGCTCCACAGAGGGAGCATTCTTGTCAGCTGACATCATTGCAAATGCAGTGCTTTCCTGGAGAAGTGGTTCATACACTTATTTGTGAGTCATGAGGTGCTGAGGCATCCAATGACATACACGCATGTGTGAATAAGCCACTGTGTCATTGGTCTTTTATGGGAAATAATCATTTACTTTTTTCCAGTATATGTAACTGTCATTTGAGCCACTTATTGTAGTATTCTGTACACGTAGAATGTAAAAAGAGCATGTCGTAATTCTAATCCTGAAAAAAAACCCTGTAAACCCCCCTCCCACTTCATTCAGTTCCTGGAATGGGAAAACAAAAGAACAGCTAAACACACCTGTAGGTGGCAATCTGATTCTCTGCCTTCAGAATTTAAAATGCCATCGTTATTTGTTAATGTAGTCTATGCAAGACTGAGACAAAGGCAAATGTTATCATCCTTTTAACTGCCGTAGGAGAGGCTAAAATGAGTGCCTTGTTCATTATAGATATTGAATTAAGACTTTTCCATTTTTTTGAACTATTAGCCAGTTTGGTGTAGTGGTTAAGTGTGCGGACTCTAATCTGGGAGAACTGGGTTTGATTCCCCACTCCTCCACTTGCACCTGCTGATGTGACCTTGGGTCAGTCACAAGCTCTGGCACAGCTGTCCTTGAAAAAGAGCAGTTTGTGTCAGAGTTGTCTCAGCCCCACCCACCTCACAGGGAGTCTGTTGTGGGGAGGGGGAAGGGAAAGGAGTTTGTAAGCCGCTCTGAGACTCCCTTGGGTAGTGAAGGGCGGGGTATAAATCCAGTCTCTTCTTTTTCTTCTTCTTTAATAGTTCTTTCACTTGATCTGCTTTCAAAAAGTCTCTTTTGTGTGATTACCCGGAGTAAGCCTCACAGTAATTATATAGAATGGAATGGGGCACACTGCTTGTGCTTCAAGACTTAAATTGCATTTCTTCTGGATCAGTAATGTTTACTGGCACCACATATTTTAAGCCTCACTGGAACCTTGCAGTTTAAGTTAATATTCAAGTCTAGAATTCACTGCCTGTGTGAAATACAACATTTCTCTTGTAAACTGATGATATCATACCTAAGTCTAGGAAGCCACTGTCACCCTCACATGCTTGCACTGAAGTGTTCATTTCCTTGGTGAAGATAGCAGCTCCTTTGGCCAGACCTTACTAGAGAAAAAGCCTAAAACACTAGAGAAACCAAGTGCCAGGATAAATGGTACAGAGAGGAAATTGTTTCTTGAAGGCAATCCAAATAAGTAATAGATGCCAGTTCTGTCTGAATAAGCCAATGCAAACCTTGCATACAGAGCTCATAGTTCCTTTTTAATCTCTTTAAGATAAAATTTTGATCTGTCTTTTAAAATTAAAGACCAATTCAGGTGCCTTTTCTGCCTCAGATCTGATCTGTTTCTTTTAAAATATTTTTTTTTTTTGGTTCAGGAGTTAGATACCATAGCTGTCTGCTGCAGCAGTTACGTAATAGACACAAGACTTTAACAGCTGTAATTATTCTGCAGCTGATTATCTGTTCATTCAGATTGGATCTGTTTTATATTATTCCACCTGGTATTTCCACTCATTTAAGTGGAAGGTTCAGATCTGCAAGATTAGTTTGAGAGAGAAGGATATACCATAGACTGTTCATTGACTTAGACTTTACAGTGGGTATGGTAAAAATTTTCAGATAATTTGAAGCTATTGAAATCTGCAACAGTAGATTAGGCTGCGGTCACACGAGCAATTTATCACGACATAGTAGCATTACCTGTGCGGGTTTAAAGGGCTCGATCAGACAACATCTGCCTTCTGTGGCCTACTCGTTGGCAGCCCGTCTGCTCCGCGTTAGAACTGGAGTAATTAGGCACCGGGGAAAGTCCAGTAGTAAGGGATGGTAGCATTTCCACTCCATTTTGTTTGACATCTGAACTCTTCCAGCATGAAAGGAACCTGGAAGAACCTGTCTCATTCATGGGTTGCAGAGCTAGCTAACAGAAGCAGTTGTTCGGTTATGCACTTGTGCGCATGCGCAGTGGTGATTTTTAAAAAAGCTCCCTCTAGAACAGCATGTCTTGTGGCTGACGCGCAATACTACTGTGGATGCTTGACCATGGGACGGCTGTGGATGTAACCTGCAGCAGGGTGTGCTGTCTGGTTTGGTATGCCCCGCAACACTTTAAGCCGGTGCAATTAGAGGCGCTGCCATATCACGCCAAGCTGCCCATGTGACCGCAGCCTTAATGATGCTTTTACTGCATAGCTATATTAATTCCTTGAAGCCCTGCACACTTTACTGTTTCTGGCTCACTGCCTGTATAACAGGCAGTGAATATATACTGTTTTGATTTTTGCTGATCTGATTAGCAAAACTTGCTTAAGGCAAGGGTTATATCTGCTCTTCTGCCAAACCTGGTCAGTGTTTACTTTGCTGTAAGTATGATTTTTATATATACAGGGGTTACACGAGTGTTCAGTTTTGTGTGCCTTCTGTGTAGCTTTTCTTTACTTTGATCAGAGCAAATTCATTAATAATTTAGTAGAGGCAGTTTGGGAAATCTGCATAACTGCCTTTAATGATAATTATTGAATGAACAATTGACTGAGGAAAGTGAATTGGTCATTCCTCTTATTTAGCATACATTTCTTCAAACAAATAGGTCTCTGGATGAACTCAGCAGTCTTCACACTTGCATATATGCAATTTTTTATGAAACTGTCTACAGAATAAGGTTGTTCTGTAGCTACAGATGCATTCATGCAAGTTTGTGATGCAGCAGTTAAAAAGGAATCTTATGCTGTGCACGTGGGGCTCAGTGATGCAAGCTCTGTTTTTAAACATGCTTTACTGCCCCATTTGGTGGATATAGTGTATGAGATCAAGGAGAGGCAGAATCATGCTACTGATCCTTTGATTGTTGTGTGTGCAAGAAGCCACCAGCATCTGCCCTATGGAGGGAAGCGGTTTTAAGTGAGAGTTCTTCATATAGCAGGGTAGTGCAAGTTGTAATGGCTCCACTGCCATGAGAGGGTCATGTCCCAGGCAGACCCCATCCTTTTGCCCTAATTAACCAGGTGCAGAATGGTGGGGTGGTCAGAGTACTGGTCCAAGACTTGGGAGACCAGGTTCAAATCTCCGTTCCCCCATGGAAGCTCATTGGATGACCTTGGCAGGCTACTCTCATCCTAATCTATCTCACAGGGTTGTTGTGAGGATAAACTGGAGTGGGGGAGGATGATGTTGTAAAGCCAGTGTGGTGTAGTGGTTAAGAGCAGCAGGACTCTAATCTGGGAGAACTGGGTTTAATTCCCCACTTCTCCACATGCAACCAGCTGGGTCAGTCACAGTTCTCTCACGAGCAGTTCTCTCAGAGCTCTCCCAGCCCCACCTACCTCACAGGATGTCTGTTGTGGGGAGCGGAAGTAAAGGAGATAGTAAGCCGCTTTGAGACTCCTTTGGGTAGTGAAGGGCGGGGTATAAAACCAACTCTTCTTCTTCTAAAGCTACTTTGGGTTTCATTGAGGAGAAAAATGGGGCATAAATAAATTTAAGATAGGAATAAATACATTGTATGAAGTTTTGAGAACATCTAGTGCTAGATCCTATTCAAATGGATGTTAACTGAAACTTATAAATACAGAATGCTATATTTTAGCATTTGAATTAACACTGTGCCTTGTGGAAAGAAGCAGAAGGATATAAGTCAGTGGTTCTCAACCTTCCTAATGCTGCGACCCTTTCATACAGTTCCTCATGTTGTGGTGACCCCCAACCATAAAATTATTTTCGTTGCTATCATAAGACCATCGAAAATTTGTGTTTTCCGATGGTCTTAGGCGACCCCTGTGAAAGGGTCGTTTGACCCCCAAAGGGGTCGAGACCCACAGGTTGAGAACCGCTGAATACCAAAACCATTGAGGTAAATAAGCGGCCTCACTTTATTGATGTTACAGTCAGGCCTGTATAACTACAGAGAGGAGGCCTGCTTGTCACAAGCCCATGGCCCGATGTACAGGCCACTTGGCCACTGAACCAAGGGTTTTACAAGCCTTGTAGATTTTATCTTCAGCGCATACAGCAGAATGCATGTTGATGCCTTGAACTGAAGAGGCTTCCCTTTAAGCTTGCTTTGAATTGGATATAATGTCTATTGAAATAGAACTTTTGGCCATTGATTGGTTGGTTGCTGCCTGAAGTTCTAAACTGTAGCTTTGCATTGTATTTTTAATTGCCTCACTTGGCCTTGTGGACATGTCTGTAAGCCACCAGGGGCTAAATCGGAAAAGCAGGATATAAATTAATAAATAAAAAAAGATTTTTGCCAAGAGAACCATGGATGGAATTTTCTCTGAAGCCGCATGGGAGCTCCTCTGGTATGAGCCCATGCTGCTGGGTATTGTGTCTGACAGAAGCAACACTGTGGGCCTCATAAATGTTGTGGATTGTTCCCAATTGACTAGGGAGCAGTTGGGTAATAATCTGCCCATTCACTTGACTGCTTCTCTCATATTCTCCAGCTGTGGGGTGGTCACATGTGTGAGGGTACAGGGGCTTTTAAATTCATCCAGTCTTCCAGTTCCATTCAGATGCTTTAGATTTGGTTTTTGCTGTCAGCAGTTGAGCTAACTGCTCACAGGATTCCCATAAATGAAAACCAATTATTTGAGTAAGCAATGTCAGCAAGAGGCTTCCAGGTAAGTTTCCATACAGTAAAGAGGGAAAACCCCCCACAAACAGCTACTAAACATGCAGCAGAGCCTGATCAGCTGAAGCTGCTCTACGTATAAATTCTGATGCTTCCAGGTATTATCTTGGCCAGTTTTACTTAATCCCAATGGCAAGGCATTATAAGCATGGGGAGATATGCAGATCTTATGCTCCTGTAGGCCCCGGTCACACGGGGGAAATTGGCGTGGCCAAAGTGCGGCTTTTTAGAGCCGCACCAAAAGAGATGCACGGCGGCAGGATCAGACAGATCCCCTGAGCCACCATGCAGTTGCTCCCCGGCACGGTCAGATGCCAGGGGGGGAAGCCATGGAAGGGAGGCATGCGCAGTTCGGCTGGGAGCCTCGAATGCTGCTGAAGATGGGCAAGCCGGCGATCCCACGGCCACGCTTGCTGCGGCATTTCAGGTTGGTAGTACTCTTTCCTAGGTTTTTTTTAAATGCGCGTTTTCAGGCGCGCCCCTTCCCAGATGTTGCGGTGTGATCGCGCCCGTTTGCTGCGCCCCCGATCTGTCCCTCTTGCGGGGCAAAACCTCCCGTGTGACCGGGGCCGTAGCTATGCCTGAGTAGGTGCCTCTTAACTGAACTAACAGTGCAAACTTAAGCAGAATCACACCTTTCTAAGCCGAGAGTCATTTAAGTATAGTCGTGAGAATAATGATGGTGGTTTTTCCCCTAATTCATGGGTGTTGAATAGCCATTAGAAGGTCCTCTGCTTTTTGATCTTCACAAGGGTTTTCTGTGCATGTGACCAAGAGTCTTGTGTATCAGAAACGTAAAAGGCCCAGCGCATGGGCACGCCATTCTGCACAGATCTCTGAATTGAAGCCACTGTTCAGTGGATCCACACATGGTGGCAGTAGTGAAAAGAAATAATCCATCACAGAAACAACTGTCTTGTAGGTCAATTAAAAATTTGAATAAGATATAAAGATACATATGATTACTTTTATATTGCTGCATTGAATCCCAATCACAATATTGTGATAGGTGCTGTTGGTGAGGGCCTGAGTTGGGGCAAGATTAGTCAAAATTTATTCAAGAGGTTGGATATGGTTGGGAACTCAGTCTCATAAGAATGCTGTTGGCAGCAGAAGATAGGACTTGCAATAATGGGTTTGAATTAAGGGTGGGAAGGTACTGGTTGGATATTAGGAAAAACTGTTTTACAGTAAGAGTTGTTCAACAGTGGAATCAGCTACCTATGGAGGTGGCAGTCTTTAAGCAGCAGCTGGACAAACATTTGTCAGGGATGCTCTAGGCGGATCCTTCATTGAGCAGGGGGTTGGACTAGATGGCTTGTATGGTCCTTTCCAACTCTGTGATTCTATGATTCTAAGACAATATTGTTAAACTGGCAGATAGAACTCAGATTTTAATAGTAGCATTACTGTGCCTTTATGCATGCTTCTAAAAATAAATCAATTCAAGAGGTGTAGAACATAAGAATCTTTATTGAAGCATTAAAAAATCACATGATCCTTTCAGCAGCAAAGCATATAAAGTTTATATCTTTGGTTTGCATTTTGACTGAGTGGCAAATAAACACCAGAATCCTGTTGGTAATATTGGATCAGGATATTCATTAATATTTTAGGAAGCTACAGATTATTAGAGAGCTGTGGAATTGACAGATTAATTAGGTATGTGCACCAGTGAGAGAATTTATATTGTATGTAATGTAACTAATATCTTGGTGCTGTTTAGAAGTCTCACGTCAAACCATCACTACTACTTTTGGAAGTATCATATGATAGGCAATGGGGCAGAGCCCTACGTGACTCTTAAACTCTTACTATTACAGTATTACTGTACAATTGGATATCCAGAGAAGTTCCTCAAGATGCTTAGAAGGGTGGTTGTAAATATTGATGCTGTTTTCCAGATTCCTCTGAGCTGGGTATGCAAGTTTGTGAACTCCATATTGGCACAGTGGCTTGTAGGAGTTAATCATGAGCCGTAGTGGCATACCTGGCCTATTTGGCACCAGGGGTGGATAACATTTTTTACACACACACCTGTTTTGTTTTTTGTTTTTTGCCATTGGGTCACAACTGACTTATGGCAACCCTGTAGGGCAGTGGCATACCTAGCATATTCAACACCTGGAGTGGATTATTTTTTAACACCCCCCTCCTCTATACAGCAAATTATTTTCAGGAATAATAATGAAATTAATACACCTTAAAGACCAAAAAAGCTTTTGAGAGTCAAACCAGAGAATCTCTGCAGCAGAAACTGAAGGGGTGTGTGTGTGGGGGGGCATTTTTGCAAGCCCAGCAGAACCAGTGTAATGTACAGAGTATCCAGTAGTACCAGTGCAATCACAGAATGCCTAGCAGCACCCAGTGCCACTGTGGCAATGCCAGCTCAACAGGACTGACGTCAAGCACAGAATCACAGTTCAAGAAAGGGGGTGTTGGACGCCCAGCAGAACCAGTGCAATATACAATGCCAGCCGATGTCAAGCACAGAATCACAGTCCAAGCAGGGGGGGGGAGTGTTTGGAAGCCCAGCAGAACCAGTGCAATATACAATGCCAGCCGATGTCAAGCACAGAATCACAGTCCAAGCAGGGTGGTGGTGGTTGGAAGCCCAACAGAACCAGTGCAATGTACAGTGCCCAGTAAAACCAGTGTATTCTGTTCATAATATTAACAAAGGTTTGCTACTATACTACTCTTAAATACATTCTGTCACCAAGCAGGATAGGGATGAGAAGGTCTTGAGACCAAGAAGTGAAAATAAGGGGGGGACATGGAAAAATTAGTTGAAGGGAGACAGAAATGAATGAGAAAAGGTTGTTTTATCTTGCTGCAGCTCTAACTTACTGCTTTGCAAGATCTGGCTGGGCTGGGTGCAAGGAAAGGAAGAAAGAAAGTCTAGACTGTTGGAGAAAATAACCAGCAGACTGACAATTACTGTAGCAGCTATCAGTATGCTGGCTTGGTTGTGTGATCTGATAAGCAAATTTGCTTCAGTCTGGGAGAAAGGGAAGTCTAGCTGAACCTAGAGTGGTTTTTTCTATACTCAGACTTCCCTGCACCCCTAGTGGCTGCAGCCAGAACTGCATTTTAAAAATGAAAGATGTTTGGCTGGATGCAGCATTACGCTTGCTTCAAGGGCCTTCCTCAAGCTGAGCCTGGGGCAGACCACTCCCTCCACCTCACCCTTGGTATGCCACTGATGAGCCATTGACATATTCCGTTTTAATTATGTTGGGTTGGGGGAAGGGGAACGTGCTGAAAGGAGGGCAGAAGCAACCAGTGGTATTTTCCTCCCACTGTTATAAAACTTTCAGCAGATATCCAGAGGGTTAGTATATAGAATGCATAAGCAGTGATTTAGGTCTGGTCAGGTCAGTAGTGGATGGACGGCGATCTTCTGGGAGTCCCATATGTACCACACTGACCTTGGGTGAAAGACAAGACAAGATGTAAGATAATAATAAAAGAATATCAGTCATATTAAGATTTTCTATGTACAAGTCTTTTATGTACCTTTTTCAGAATTAAAACACATAGTGTAAGGTAGTAGTTCCCAACATTTTTGGTTTGATGACCCACGAGTACAAATTTACTTGGTATGGTGATTCACTTATAAAAAAGAGTGTGCACAAATCAATAAAACTACAAAACCCTGTGACCTATTTACACAGGCTTTGCAACTGACTTTTAGATCAGAATTCACAGCTTGGAATACACTGGTATAAGGTATATTCATTCAGGGTTAAATTTCTGTAAGACTATCAGACAGAAGTAATTGCACTAGTCATTTATATTTTTACGTGCTCCAGGATTTTATAATAGCAGTAGTGACAATGAAGTCTTTGGTGTCTGTTGGGTGACCCAATCAATGCTCCCTCTAAGCTGTGGAGTCTTGTGAGCAAAAGTTTTACTTTGTGAGCCTCTGGACTTAAAGTTGTGAGCGAGCGATTTGGCTGCTGCCTAAATTAGTTTGCTCTGGAGCCATCCTTCCTGAGCCGAGACAAAAACGCATGAGCTGGAGGCTAAAAAACCCGTGAGCTAGCACACACTAACTCAGCTTAGAGGGAACACTGGACCCAATGTGTTTTTGAGGGATTTGTCAGCTGCAGAATGTCCACAATAGTTTAGTATTGTAAAGTGAACTGAAGTGTCATTTTGGTTAAGAAAAAAACATTGAGGTCAGGATTGTAAAGCTTGTTTCCAGAAGGCAGAGAAGTGAAGGGTGCCAGAGTGCCTGGAGAAAGAGGATAGAGCAGGTAGTGGGTTGAAAAATAAGAACCTGAGGACAAGATAGAGGAGAGTAAGGCCTGAGAAAAAGGAGGTCAGTGTGGAGTGGAGGGAGTTGAAGCAAAGAGGGGCTCATGAAAAGGAAATGGCTGTGGAATAAATCTCACGGTGCCAAGAGTAGAAAGGTCTCATATTGATAGGTAGGGGGAAAGACAGGAATGATAAGAAGCCTTGGAGGTTGGCTGAGACTCAAAAGACAGAGTAAGAAAGCAGGGGGAAACTGAAAAGCAGGGATCTGAGGAGGCAATTAATGATGGTAACATGGAGCTGAAGAAAAGAATGGCCAGGGCAACTGGATCACAATCTCTCCTAAAGTCTAGGGATGCGAAAAACTTTGAATTGATGAAAGGAATGAAGTGGAAATGGCAGGGGAAGATGGAGGATTACTGGTCAAGGCACTAAGAACCAGCAGATTTTTAAAGACTTTTAATTATTCATGGAAGGGAAAAGTCTGTCAAGTCTACTTCCTCCATAATCATGGCATATGATAGGAAAAAAATATGTATCTGGCAAATGTTACAGGTTTAGAGGTCCTCTGAAGTTTTGGATGTTCAAATCCAAATGTATCCCAAAGAGGGTTAGTATATAAAATGCATAGACAAAGATGACACTATCATAGGGTGGAAGTCACGTTTCATAAATTGATTTGAATGAATTCGTTTCCAAGGAGGAGGAACGGCAAATTCCTGGGCTAGGTAATATCAGGCAATCCTATAGATGGATGGTGCACTCCTCTGGATATTAGGATGGTGGCTGGCAAAGCGGGAAGCTCATGGTTCTGCATCTTTAATTATTTGGTAGGTGCTGTTGCATTGGTGGACGGTATCCTATCTATGGTGTACCTGATGAAGGGAAGACTCAGAGGAGATCACTGTGTAAGAAGGGAATCCTATTTGATTATAACTTTGCTCTCCTGATGAGTTCTCACAGTTACTCTGAGGGTACAAACAGTTTTAACCAAGATTACACATCTCTGTCTGTTTGTAAAAGGCAAATTGTGCTTGTGTACAGTCCGAGTTCTGATCGGGACCATGCAGGAAGTGGTGAGGGGATTTCACTCTTCAACCTCTGCTCCATTTTGCTGATCAAAATCATGCTAAAATGAAACAGGTATACCATGTAAAACCCCACCTTTTCCTGCACTTGTATGATGAACTGGGAGAGTGGTGCATTTTTTAAATATTTTTTTAAAGGATATTCAAAGCTTCCCTCAAAGAAGGGTGAGAGGAAACGGCTAAGGAAAGCGACAGTATGAGATTGGTCCAGAAAGAACTGGTGTGTGTGAGAGTGTGTTTTTAATGAGGTGCAAACTTTTGCATAGAAAATAATGTTGGTGCTGAAGGTCTAAACGTTGATAGGTCACAAATGGACTATAGTTTATACCATCTTTTTGTGTGATTATTGTGTGATTGTTAGTGGTAGATCATAAGCTAGACTGACAGTCTAAGCAATTCTGCTCATTTTCTTCAGTGGGAAGTGTTTCAGGGGACTGCAGTCTGGATGTAGCTTATGCAATACTGCTTGTATTATACATCTTATAATAATACAATTATACTAGTGGTATATGTATGGCTTTAGTAGTGTCTTCTGGCCATCCAAACCTGCCATCTGTTATCACATACATTTATATAAGAATCCAATCTGATGAATATATAAAAATGTTTGTGCTCGCTGACATTTCCATCTGCAAATTTGCTGCAGAAGCAGCAGAATTTGCTTCAAGGCAGGCAACAATTATCAGCATCGTGCATACACACTGGTTGCTGATGCCCACTTCTGTTTGCCTGTAATCAAGTTGAACCCTGTACAGAAGGAAATGTCTTTGGTGACTGCTTCAGAATCTTCCTGTTTGCATTTTTTGAATTTACATAATTCTTCCTGGTTCCGTCTGGTTTGATATTAAGAGATCTTCGGCCTCTTGGCCCTTTTAAAGAAGGCTTGGGAGAACTGGGTGCCTTCAGGATTTTCTCAGGAAATAGTTTGCAGTCTCTTCATTCCCATCATTCCCTCTCTCTGTGAGGGGAGAGAGGACTTCCTGTCATTGGTGTATGAAGTCTAAATATTTTTCTTAAATTACCTATAGATTGTGAGTTGTGGAAGACTTTTGAGTGGGTGGCTCCACTCCTTTTGTGCAGCAAAAAAGAACATCTGGGAAAGAGGGTGGGTGCTGTTTGGATCAGCAGTGAAATCCAGAACAAAGACGATGTCTCTGTTGCAAAAGTTTGCAAGTCTCAGCTTTTAGGGTGTTGCATTATTTCAGTATACAGATTTTATACACTCAATGATGAACATTTAATTTTTCTGTGTTTTATTCTTTTCTCTTTTTTATGCTTTGCATTCTCTCAGCATCATTGGCAGAATCTATACCATTCGTCAGCTGTTGAGTATGATAGAAATATAAGGTACAAATTGTTTGTATTTTAATAAAAACAAATCAGAACTCTCATGTTCCCAAGGAAGATATAAATGGAGAGGAGATCGACTCTGTGTGATTAATGTTGCTTAAGCATTGTGAAGGAATCCTGCTATAGCATATACACTTTAGCAACATGATCTCATGGATAGTTTTTTGGTGCACTACAGGAGCAATTTTGCAAAGTAAACTCGGCAATTTTTTTTTTTACATTAGCATTTTGCTAACATTTTAAAATAAGCAATGTGGCAGTTTTCTGTAGCTAAAACTCACGCAATTACTTGGAATCATTGCTATTGAAATAAGTCATTAACACAATTTCCGTTATTTACTTGCTTAGAAGCACTTTAATGTCAGAGTCTAGTGAATGAGAGGCAATTTTGGCAAATGTCAAGTTATTGTCCTGTGTAGACTGCTCTCCCGCTACAAATGTAACATGAGAGAGATGGAATACAAAATGTGTAATGGCAGAAAAATAGCCTATTTTGGACTTGGAAATGTGCAGAATTGACAGGTTTTTAAAGAGAGCTGATGATATCAGACAATTTGAGTAGTAGAGATGAATCTTTGCTCTCGCCATCTACATGAATCTTATTACTACTTGATGTCCAAAAATAACATTTTCCCATTAAAGTTTTGACATACAACAGATGAAGCTTGGAAGATGCTCTTAGCTTTTAAAAATATCTGTAGGAAATACTTAATGCCAAAAATTTAGGTCCTCTCTTTTCCCAGTCAAGCCCTCCTCTTTTCAGCCATCATTCATGATGGATAATTAGATGTATCTCATTGTTCTTAAAACTATTTTTCCTTCTATAATTTATTTATTACTGTTTTAATTAGAGACTGAGTAAAATCCTATCAGTTCTTTAGAATTCTTCCCAGTCTCTAATAACTTCAGATCAAGGACTGTTAGTGCTTTTGATACAGCTGTGACAAGAGTGGACAGATATTACTGAGCTGGATCACACATTGTGCAGGGTCAAGGAACATGGATCTTCCCCACCTTCCACTTTCTCCCCAGAGCTCTCTCTGCCTCTGGAAATGTTTATTGCTGCATGGAGTTGAGGGTCTTGCATGCTCTGATAGCCATGCAGATCAGGCAGCTGCAGTGGGGAGGAAAAAGAGGGTGAAATTGCTTCTTTCTCTTGAGCTTTTTTCTTTCTCTCTCTCATGCAACAGGCAGAAAGGGCAAGATTGTTCCTTTCTTTCTCTCCATTACAGGGCATCCAACCAATGCATCTATTAACATATGGGAGTCCTTCAATCCGGACAGTAAACTCTCCTGAGTTTAGAAGGGGCTCTAGGGGAAGATGCGGGAAGATCCCAGACCATCAGCTGTTTCCACTGGTGGTTCACAAGATCCAAGACATCTTGTGAACTGGGAAGTCGTGGGTAACTGGAAGAAATCGCTACTAGCTGTGCCTGTGATTTCCTGTTGTACTATATTATCTGCTCAATTCCATATTCAGGTATAGTTGGGACTGCTCACAAGTAAAAGATAATGACTTGTGTAAACCGGTCCCTGTTCTGCATACTGTCCAATCATGCTTTTTAAAATTCTTTATTTTTTATTCTAAACCAGAACAACGATAATCAGTAAGCAATAAACAATAACCTGGAGCAGCATTTAAAAAAGGAGGATTGATTAACTTATGGATCAGCACAATTCTATAATATTAAATATTTTTGGAATCTTCTGTTTAGCATTCGTATCTCTTTCGAGAAACTCTAAGAAAGGGAACCGCCATTCCATAAAGGTCAGTTGGTAGTCTGGATTTTCTGCAGTTGTAATTTGGTCAGATATCTTGTCCATAATAAGGTGTTCCCACGGTTTAGTTAGCCAGTGTTTTATTGAAAAACAGCCACCTGTTTTCCATTGTTGTGCACATACAGCTTTGGCTACCAACATACATGGACTAAATCCTTCTTTGCTTTTGAAATTTCTTTATCCTCCCATAAGTTAAGTAAAATTAATTCAAGGTTCAACGGTATAGTAAGCCCAATAATAGTCCCGTCATGTTTTTTTAATTGGTACAGAATGACCTTCTTGCTATATGAGCTTGGAACCTTGAACAAACACTCCTGCTGGGAAGCAGTAGCAAGTGGGATGGAGGCAGGTGGGGATGGCCTCCGTACAGCCCTGCCCCTGCACTGCCTCCTGATGTCCCAGCTCCCCATGCCCCTCTGCCTTACATTTGTTGTGTTGGTGCAGAAGCACCAAGGTGATGACAATTGCACATGCCTCCTGCTGGGCAGCCCCCTTTTCCCCCCTTCACATTTGACTGTGGCTAAAGAGCCACTATGACTCATCTGTGAACCAACCCTGTCCCCCAAAGCCTGTTAAAGGTCTAAAAGGGGGAGGAGAGAAAATGGAACTTGGCTTCAGCCCCTTTTGAACTGAGTGGGAGCAGAGCTTCTACATGGACGTTTTTCATTTCCGCCATCTTAAAGGAGAAAGCCTGGGAGCCCCACAAGACATGCTTAGACTGAAGAGGAAGAAGAGTTAGTTTTTATATCCCACTTTTCTCTACCTAAAGGAGTCTCAAAGTGGCTTACAATCGCCTTTCCCTTCCTCCCCCCCCCCCAACAATCCCCTTTGGAGGTAGATGGGGCTGAGAGAGTTCTAAGAGAACAGTGACTAGCCCAAAGTCACCCAGCAGGCTTCGGGTGGAGGAGTGGGGAATCAAACCCAATGATGATGGTGTCATGTGGAGACTCCCCCTAAAAGCAAGAGCATCCCACTCACACCAGGCAAAGCCTTTATGTGGAATTGATGTTGTCGAGTGCATTTGTACCTTGCTCCAGTTTTATAAGCCAGCACTGTCTGCAGTAGTGGAACAGCTGGAGTGTTTGTCACTGTTGATCCAGAGGTTGCGGGAGTATTGTACAAAAATTGTTTGTGGCAAAGGGATGAGTGCCCTCTTCAAAGGAGCTTGGAAGGTGTGCCATATCTGCTTGATGGTGAAAACTTCTTGTTGTGCTATTAGTGTGTTGTTGTGCCATTAGTAAAACACAAGTTGTTTCTTAGGCAGAACAGGGTACTTGGGAGATCTGTAAGATATCTGGAATCTTTCTGGATCTTTAACAGAATACATTTATACCAACAGAAGAGTATACTGTTCTTCTCTAAGACATTCATTTTTTCAGAATTATCTATTTATCTAATTCCCAAGTGTGCCCCCTGTCTGTGGATATCTAAATCTGCAGATAGGGGGCACACTTACCCTAAACAGGTTTTTTTTGCAAACTTATGTGACTCCCTAGGTTTGCAGAAAAATCTGAAAAGTAAAAACAACAACAACATTTGGGGTGTTTAAATCCTCTTGAATGAAAAGTGTTGTCTGCGCACACAGAGATAATGTACTTTACAGTACTGGCTGTGGAGGCTACTGCTGCAGTAGAGCCTAGGAGATGCTGCTGAACTTAGGCCACCAGGAGCTATGCCATGTCAGGTGCTGAAAGCTGGAGGGGGCGGCAAAAGCAAGTGGGAAAAGTGGCGGGGGAGGCCTCAGGGAGCCTGCCTGCAGCTGCTCCGGGTGAGCAAGCAAGGGAGGTGAAGGAAGCTCAGTTGGCTTGCCTGGAGCAGCTGCAAGCAAGCTGCTGAGAGCAGTAGAGGGGGGGAAAGCTTGATGGGCCTGCCTGGAGCTTCTCCAGGTAAGCCAGTGAGGGGTGGGGAAGCTTGGCTGGCCTACCCAGTGAGCTGCTGAGAGCAGCAGAGGAAGCCTCAGTGGGGCTGCATAAAACAGTTTTGGGCAAATCACCGAGAGCTGTGGGGAGGGGAAGGGAAGCTTGGCAGGCTCACCTGGAGAAACTCCGGGCAAGCCACCAAGAGCAGTGTGTGTGTGTGTGTGGGGAAGCTTGACAGGTCTGCCAGGAGCAATCCTGTTTGAGCTACCGAGAACAGCAAGGGGGGAGGGAAGGTCACTGGGCCCACCCAGAGCAGTTCCAGGCAAGCTGGCAGGGTAGAAGAGAGGAGGAGAGAAGCCTTGGCGGTCGTGGGAGGTCAAACCGAGAGAAAGAGCGAGTGCTGGGGCAGGGAGGCAGAAAGAGAGAGAACAACATTGATGGGGTAGAGGTAGGTAGGTACAATTTTATTGTATGAGGCCAGAGGCCATAACAATATTGTAATAGCTGCCTGAGCAGTAATAAATATTACAGTAAAAACACAATAAGGTTTAAAACAATGTTAAAATTGTCAGGACCAGGATATAATGTAGAATACAGCATGTTGAACATCAGGGCAAAAGTTTTGCACGCATCTTCTTGGCAGCCAATGCATACAGTAACATCATAGGTGATATAATGATCATCATAAGATAAGAGGTAGATTTATTTATTTATTTATTTATTTATTTATTTATTTATTTTGTCTGCTACTGAATTTAAGACTAACCTGGCTAAAATGGCTGCAAGGAACTTGGCCCTGGTAACCGAATAAAGGTCACAAAACAGAACATAATAAGGGAAATCCTCCAATTCCAGGGCTCCACAGATAAATACTCGCTGTGCAACTGGTGTATGCTAATAATGTCCAACTAACATAGCAGTTGTCATTCTAAGGGCTGTAAAGGCTTCTCTACGTTTGTGGAAGGTGGTGCTGGACAAATAGGAAGCTCTAGTGTGATCCTGTTTGAGCAGTTTAAACCATGGAGAAAATCTAGAACTGATCATTAGGGGTGTGCACACAAAAAATTAGGATTTTTTTGGGTTCGGATCTACCAAACCCAAAAAATTTCGGTATTTGCTGATATTCTCAAATATATCCGAATATTCCCAAATATAGAGTATAATAACCCTTCCCTTCAGCAGTTTTAATCCCCCCTGGAATTGCGCCGCAGTGGTGGCATGTTCCCTTCATTGAAGGGAAGGCAATTTGCCTTCCCTTCAGTGATAGCCCACTGCCACCCAAGCTAGCTAGCTACTTGGGGGGGGGGGAGACATTTAAACATGCCTCCCCGTGCTTTCCCTGGCCCATCCGCTGCAGTGGGCGAGCCAGGCAAAATCTGGAGTGAGGCCCTGGTGCGTCCCCTGGCCTGCCCACTGAGGCGGGTGAGCCAGAGAAGACCTGGAAGGAGCGGAGAGGCATTTTAAATGCTTCCCCATGCTTTCTCCAGCCAGTTCGCCGAAGCGGGTGGGGAAGGGCAAGTGTTTAAATTTAAAACATTTTCCCTTGCTTCTGGGGCTCATGCTGCGTTTACGATGTGACTCTCCAGCCAAGGGAAGTTATTTAAAGTTTAAATACCTTCCCTTGGCCTGGAAGTCACTCTGCTGAGGCAGCACGAGCCCCTGAAGCAAGTTCTCTTCCCCGCCCAGCAAAGGGATTCCCTGAATGGATGCTGAATATAGGGAATCTGATTCGACTTTTGGCATGCCTGAATAATGCTGAATAGGCAATATTTGGTTTGTTTTTTGGTTTGTCCAAACTGAATGCACATCCCTACTGATAATAGTTCCCCTAGCTAAGGCGGCATCTGTATTGAATATCAGATGGGGTAGAGGGACAGAGAGAGTGTTGGGGGCCAGAAAGAGAGAGAGACTGGGCTAGGGGGCAGAAAGAGCGAGAAAGAGAGAGTGCCAGCCATGGGGGAGAGAGTAAGAGAAGGGGTGGCAGGATGGAGAAAGAATGAGAGACATAGAAGTAGGGGGAGAGGGGAAGTAACAAAGGTGGGGGATAATGCCCCCTCCCTGCAAGTTGCTTGTGGGTCCCCACAAGTTGCTTGTGGGTCCCCACTTGTTGTTTGTGGGTCCCCACTTGTTGCTTGTGGGTCCCCACTTGATCTTCTTCATGGTCTCTGGGTTTCTGTGTGCCTGCGGTGGACCTAACTGGTAAACGTCTAGCGCTTCTCTTCCTTAGGTTTGGGTAGCACACATCGTCTGCGCATGCCTGAAGATGAGAGAAAGCCGCTCCCACTCAGTTTTTTCCTTATCGCCTCACCAGTTGGACATGTTTTTCTATTGCCCCTCTGTCATTGCTCTGCTCATCTCTTCGCTGTTCCTGAATACTGACACTTTAAGCCTTTAATATGGACCCTTTAAAAGACAAGTTAGAGACTCAGGAGGACATGGCACATTTGTGGTATTGTTATGAGCAATTCATATCCTTTAGTGACAAAGTCACAGAAGGTTCTAACTGCCCTTTGGCTTTTTAGTTAAATGTGTTCTTGTTTAGGCCTGACCTGGATGGTCCAGACTAGTCTAATCTTTTCAGATCTCAGAAGCTAGGCAGAGTCAGCCCTGGTTAGTATCTGGGTAAGAGACCACCATGGAAGTCCAGGATTACTACATTGAAGCAGGCAGCCTCTGTTAATCTCTTGCCTTGAAAACCCCATGGGGTCGCTGTAAGTTGACTGTGATTTGATGGCACTTTCCACCACCATTCTTGTTTAGATGTATAAAGTTCAGTAAGTACAGCAGGAGTCTATATTTTATTGTAACAGTTTTCCATTATTGATAGCTTAGAAGGTAGATTTAAGTATTAGTTTAATGTTCTGTAGAAACTTGGATATTAAACTTGGATATTAACAAATATAGATTCTGCTTTGTTGAGCAGATCAGAAACTATAAAACGTAAAGTTTTCTATGTGAACCTCTAATCAAGAAACCGGTACACTTCTATATTTATTTTGGTTTTATTATCCTATTTATTTATTTGGAATATTTATCAGGTGCCTTTCCACACCAATATAGTTCACATTAGGTCCAAATATATAACATTCTCAACATGGCTCCATATGTGGATTCTTAAATCTAGAGATTGGAGCGATAAATAGACAAAATAGATATTTCAACAAACCTGAGAAAAGCCCCATGTTTGCAGGGGGAAAAAAATCTGAAATCTAAGTGTATATATATTGGGAAGGTAAAACCATTGTGGGGGTTACTAAGCAACCACAGCAGTATTGCTAGCCTTCGGTGAGGGAGCTCTGTCAGTGAAAGGTGGGGGAAGGGCATTTCAGGGCTATTTTGACCTTTGAGGAAGGACTCATTGGACGCAACCAAGCCTGGACACAACCACCAGTGACTTGATACCATAAAACTTGTGTGACTCACCCAGGACTGGCTGCTTGCTGTTGTTGAATAGCAGCCACTCCGCGAAAGCTAACGTGGTATAGTGGTTCAGACTAGGATCTGGAAGACCCAGTTTTGAATCCCAATTCTTCCATGGAAGCTCAGTGTATGACCTTGGACCAATTCTCAGCATAACTCACAGGGTGGTTGTGGATACAATAGATGAGACTGCTGTAAGCTGATTTGGGTCCCCCAGTGTGAAGAAAGGTGGGATATAAATGAAGTAAATAAATAATATAGCTGAAGATAAAATTTGGCAGGTGAGAAGGAGAAAGGGAACCATGGAAAGGTAAGGATATGGGGCTTGCCAGGAAAAAGAAAAGAAGAAATAATGGACAGATGGGGATACGGGGAAAGCGAGCCCCCCCCCCCCAAGTTCTTGCTCGTTTCCCACTATGCAACTGGGTCAGCAGCCAGCACCAACTAACTGGGCCCAGACAAGCTACTGGAGGGGAAAGCGAGCCCCCCCCCCCAAGTTCTTGCTCGTTTCCCACTATGCAACTGGGTCAGCAGCCAGCACCAACTAACTGGGCCCAGACAAGCTACTGGAACTGTATAGAATTTTCCTAGGGATAGGCTGCCAGGAGGAGTGAAGGACAGAAAACTGAAGACAGAGGTCAGATAAAGGTAGGATGGCTGTTGCGTGGGAAGGAGAGAGGGAAGCAGAAAAAAGAGAGAGGCTATAGGGGCTAGAAATGGGGAAGGGAATTTGGGGAACATTTTCTGCCCCTCATGTAATATAAAAGCAAGGGGTTCCTTTGAAGACAACTGCAGGTGGTTCCGACTATTGCTACCTGATATGGGAACATATCTTGCCCATCTTAAAACTGATACATTGGCTGCCAGTTTGTTTCTGATTTATATTTTATTTATTTATATTTACCGTATTTTCCGGCGTATAAGACGACTGGGCGTATAAGACGACCCCCAACCTTTCCAATTAAAATATAGAGTTCTCAAGTTAAAATATAGAGCTGTGCTGATGCTTCTGGCGTACCGGCGTATAAGACGACCCCCCACTTCTGAGAAGATTTCCCTGGGTTAAAAAGTAGTCTTATACGCAGGAAAATACGGTATTTTTCGCATTTATACCCCGCCCTCCCCAATGGGCTCATGGCGGCTAACAAGGGCAAGGTAAACCATGCCATATTTAAAACATAATAATACCATTTAAAAACATCCAATTTCATCAATTCAAATTGCTGGTTACAACCTGTAAAGCTCTTCACAGCCTAGGGCCTACATATCTAAAAGACTGCCTTTTACCATTGGTCCCCATGCACCAACTACCCATCCTCTGTCTGCCACTTATTGGCTGTTCTCAGTGAAAGTGGCCCATGTGACATCAGCTACACTCTGTGCACTTTCCTTTGTTGCTCCCACTCTGTGGAATGGGTTTCCTGACGAGGGCACCATCTTTAGAAACTTTCAAGAGGTGCTGCAAGGCCATTTTATTTGCCAGGTCTTTTAATGGGATATAAACCACAGGTATCTTTTGACAGGGAAAGCGAGTAATTTGGGATTTTATTTTGTTGGTTGAAAATAGTTATGTTTTTAATTATGATTTGTAAGCTGTCTTAAGCCACAAGGAAAGGCAAGGTATTAATTAATTAATAATGGGTACTCTTGGCAATTTGTCAGCCTTTTTTTGTGAAATGGTACACACTTGTTTTCAAGGGGCAGGTGATGGAGAGAAGAAAGAATGTGTCTCTGTTGCCGAGACAGCCAAGCTAATGCTCACTCCACAATCTGCTCATGATTAATTGACTAATGGAATCTAAACCGAGCACAGTGCAGATTGATATCATCTGCAGCTAGGAGGACCTGCCAATGTGCCTCCTCACTCACATTCTTCCCCGAGTAATTATGCGTCTCTGTATTAAGGCAGAAGTCTTGCTGGATTGTGCTGGCAGACAGTGAAGCCACCAGCACACCATTGCACGAATGGGAGAGTTGGCCAGTTATTTAAATGTTTTCAGAGTGGAATGGTATTGAAGCAAGATTATAGCTGGACTGTGAACAAATAGGGGGGAAATGCAAAAAAGGCTACTAAGGCTGCGGTCACACAAAAGCAGTCTGCGGATTTAAAGAGCATGACCAAACAGCAACATCTGCCTTTCCTACCCCAGTTGTTGGCACCCCACTTTGCTTCGCTGTGGGAGTGGTTAGGGTTAGCCACCAGGGAAAATCTGGCATTTAAGGATACCAGCGCTTCCACCCTGCGTTTCTGGCTCTCTGAATTCCCCTCTTGTTAAGTCAAGCTGTTTGGAAAGTCTGAACCTTCCCTTCCGTTTCCGCCTCCTTTTTTTTTTTTGATTAGGTAGTGATTTTGGCATAAACGTATAATCACCCCTGGCATTGTCAGTCACCTCAGCCAAGTACTCATTCTGGATCAGAAGTCCCTAGGGGAATTGTTTTCAAGTGACAACCCCCCCCCAACCCCTCTCTCCTGTTTCGGCATCAGAGTCTGAGAGCATCCCGTGATCGACACAAGGGTAAATACACTGAAGTCAGTAGGACTACTGTCATGTAAATCTGCACTTTACCCCCCACCATATTCCACGGAAGAGAGGCGAAGGGAAGAAGGCTGAGAGGGGCTGGAGTATGTTGTAGACAGATTGTGGAGCTATCAAAAAGGAGCCGGAACTTTGGATACACGCTTATGCACATGGGTAGAGGGGGGGGCGAAGAATGCCGCAACAGTATGAATAATGGACCATGGGGCGAGTGTGCAGTGAAGCTGGTTTAGGGTAGGATGTCTGATCAAAACTTCCCACAGCTATTTAAACTGCTGCAAGTAGAGGCGCATCCAGATCGCACCAAGTCTCCAATGTGACTGCAGCCCATGAACTATTACCAAAGAACATAAGAACATTTTGTACAAAGTTAAAAACAAAATGAAGCGAAAATATTTTTGCTACAAATGAATAAATAATTTTAAGGGGCAGCAAAAGTATTTCTGCTTATGAAACATCAGGTAAAGTATGTGTATTCTTAAATGAATTCATGTAGACTGAGGAAATGTGGCATATATATTTTTTGGCTGATAGTCATTTCACTTAATTTGAGCTCAAGTGGTTAAGACGCTGAACTGCAGGCTGTGGAAGGTTGGTAGTTCAGCAGTTCGAGACCCGAGTGTGCCGCATGACGGAGTGAGCTCCCGTCTCTAGTTCCAGCTCCTGCCAACCTAGCAGTTCGAAAGCAAGACATTGCAAGTAGATAAATAGGGACCACTTCGGTGGGAAGGTAACAGTGTTCCGTGTGCCTCGGTGTTTAGTCATGCCGGCCACATGATCACGGAAATGTCTTCGGACAGCGCTGGCTCTTCGGCTTTGAAACAGAGATGAGCACCGCAGCCCTAGAGTCGGATTCGACTGGCTTTCGAGCAAGGGAACCTTTACCTTTACCTTAAAAGTAAAATGGTGACTACAAAATGTTCAGTGTTCAGATAGCTGATGAAGTAAATGGCTTTGATGCTCTGAGAGGTCAAATTCTATGTGTCTCTAAGCAAGTATTCCCCAAGGCAGATGATGTGCTGCAAGATGTCTCTTCCTGTTGCTAATGCCCCACCTCCACAGAAGAACATTAAAGAGGATTTTGTGAAGAAAATGACTATGGGTTTAATCTTCTGTGTAATTTTGGTGTTGAAATTACTGGCAGTTTGGGTGCATTTGGAAGAGCAGGGTAGATTTGACAGCTTTGTAGTGCCTACTGACATGGAGGGGCGGGGGGAGGCTTCAGTTGATTTTCCGTTAGGCTTTAAAGAAGAAGGGGGGGGACCCATGGTTTTAAAATGTTCACTGTAACTGAGGAGAGACTTTTGTAGTTTTCTGGAACATTGTGTAGCTGAAGGTTCCTTTTTCAGTGAAAAAAGAGTCTAATATAATTCCACTCTAACAGAGAGACAAGGAAAGAGGAAAACCTAAATGACTTTCATTTTAGAACTGACAAACAGCTTATTTCATACTGCTGACAGCAACACAGGCTGGGATGCAAAACCAAAGCGCGCAGGTTTGTTCGTTTGTTTAGCCATGATGGGGACGTGGTATCCAGAGATCAGGAGGGGGTAGAATAAAAGGAGCATGTGGATGGGTTGCGATGAGGCCAGTGGGGACTATGGTATCGAACCCTAATTGCTCAAAAGTTGTAATGTGTCATAATGTTTTGTTGTGGTGACATTGCTGAAATGAAAAGAAAGTAGAAATAAATCAGTCCAAGCACATTGTTACTTGTTGTTGTTCAGTCGCACAGTTAGTAGCTGGGCTGCTGAAAAGGGCAGGCAGCAGGTGTTTCGGTGGTGTGGTGAACTTTGCCACATCTAACTCATGATTCCTTAGTGCCAGTTGCTCACGGAAGAAAGTCACCTGGATGAGCGGCGGTGGTTTCAATAGGTTTCAGCCTTGGTATACAGAACACTGCTGAAATGAAAAGAAAGTAAAAATAAATCAGTCCAAGCACATTGTTACTATTGATACCTAAAAATTGATTGTAGTAGCTGGGCTGCTGAAAACGGCAGGCAGCAGGTATTTCGGTGGTGTGGTGAACTTTGCCACATCTAACTCATGATTCCTTAGTGCCAGTTGCTCACGGAAGAAAGGCACCTGGATGAGTGGCGGTGGTTTCAATAGGTTTCAGCCTTGGTATACAGCAGGGGTCCCCAACCTTTTTGAGCCTGTGAGCACCTCTTGAATTCTTACGTTGTGTGCTAGGCACAGCTACGAAATGGCTGTCACAAAACGGCTGCAGCAGGAGGCAGAACCAGCCACAGAACAGCTGCCACAGCTTACCTTCAGATCCTTGTGCTGTGGTGGCAGCTGGTGCCAAGACAAAGTTTTTAAAAATCTGCACAGCCAATCAGATCTCCTAAAGCCAATCAGAACCTTTGCAGGGCAAAAGTCCCACTTGGCTCCATCTACTTTAAAAAAAGGTTTGGTGGGCACCAGGAAGGGTGTTGGCAGGTGCCACGTTGCCTATGAGCTCCATGTTGTGGGCCCCTGTTATACAGGGCCAGTTTGCATAATGGTCAAGTGAGAGCAAGTATGCTGGTCCTGCCTCCCATTCACAATCATGTGAGTGTGTATACTATTCTTGAGTACAAACTTTATGCATGTAGGCACAGTTCTCACGATTGGGAACCAGTATTCCGGATCATCGGGAGAGAGAGCCTATGCATGTAGGCACTGCCTCACATGTAGTGAACATGCATAGGATGGGGCAGTGTTCATGTTGCCATCTTCATGACTGCATCATGTGTGTGAGGTTGTTATCTCTGAAGTAAGCACTGCGTGCAAGAAAGGGGCAACAAGGGCTAGGAGCAGTGTTCCCTCTAAGCTGAGTTAGTGTGAGCTAGCTCACAGTTTTTTAGCCTCTGGCTCACAGATTTTTGTCTTGGCTCAGGAAGGAGGGCTCCAGAACACACTAATTTATGCAGTAGCCAAATCAGCTGCTCACAACTTTAATGCCAGGAGCTCACAAAGTAGAATTTTTGCTCATAGGACTCTACAGCTTAGAGGGAACATTGGCTGGGAAATGCCTGAACTTAGAAGCAAGAAGCGGAACTAATCTCTCAGTGGTAGACACATCTCTGTTTTTTCTTCTATGTTGTCTCATAAAGTTTTGAAGAAATTTTGAACATAGGGCCTTTTTGGGGTACCTTCTTCCAGAAAAGATGGGGCCCTGTTGAACATTTGTTTCAATTCCAGCAAAGACTGCTAGGCCAGAATAAGAAAAAGACTCCTGCTTTTCTTCTAGGCTGCTTACTAGCTGTCCTCCACTGCCAGTTCTGCAACTCTCAGTGGGACTTCCTACTGTCCTGCTTTCTTTTCTGGTGCTTCACAGACACATGATATTTGGCCATACTCCAGCAATTTCAGGCACCTCCTGGTGGACCTTACGCATTCCCATCATCTTTGGCCACACCTCTGAATGATTCTCTGTACTTCTGCATCTCTGGTATCTGTTCCAGGATCCTGGCAGATTCTTTTCTTTTTCAGTGCATATTCTCTATCTAGCTGTCTCTTTATTCTCCTTTCACATGACTCATAAAGTGATCTCTCTCTGCTCCTGAAGAAACCTTCCTCCTGCTGTCTCTAACTCTTTCAAAGGCTGCTGGCTAGTTTTTACAGCCCGTTACACAACTAGTAACCAGGGGATCATTTGACAAAGTGACAAGGCTCTCGGGCAGGTTTTTTTAAAAAGCACTGAGATCTGGGACATAGGGACATCAGAGAGAGCTTTACTGTTGAATAATAATACTTTTGGGCTCTTACAATAACATGCGACGTGCAGAAATAGCAACAGATACTAGAATACTGACATTAAGACGCATAAGAACATAAGAGAAGCCACTGTGGGATCAGGCCAATGGCCCATCTAGTCCAACACTCCGTCACACAGTGGCCAAAAATAGCAGGTGCCATCAGGAGGTCCAGCAGTGGGGCCAGGACACTAGAAGCCCTCCCACTGTTGCCCCCCCAAGGACCAAGAATACAGTGCATCACTTACCCTAGACTGAGAGTTCCTCTCTATACCTTGTGGCTAATAGCCACTGATGGACCTCTGCTCCATATGCTTATCCAGGGCTCTAGTCGGGGGGGAGCTCTCAGGTACGGAGCTCCGGAAGAGAACCTCTAGGGGGCGGGGCGGTCACGTGGTGAAGCCCCGCCCCCTTCTTTACCCCGCCCTCTGCTTCGATCCTCATTCCGTTTTTAACTGGGCACCCACATGCTCTGTGCAACATGCATCACTCAAGAATTGGAGGCAGGAGCTGAAAAGAGATAGCAAGAGAGGACAAGAGAGGCCAGGTTGGTGTAGTGGTTAGGAGTGGCGGGCTCTAATCTGGAGAACTGGTTTTGATTCCCCTGTCCGTCACATGCAGCTGCTGGTGTGACCTTGGGTCAGTCACAAGTTCTCAGAGCTGTTCTCTCAAGAGCAGTTCTCTAAGAGCTCTCTCAGCTCCACCTACGTCACAGGTTGTCTGTTGTGGGGAGAGGAAGGGAAGGAGATTGTAAACCACTCGGAAACTCTGAGTCAGGGGCAGGGTATAAATCCAACTTCTTCTTCTTCTCCTCCTCCTCCTCCTTCCTCCCTTCCTCCCTTCCTGTCAACACAGGTTTCCTGCATTGGGAGCCAGATTGTCAGGAAATAGCCCCAAACATCTGGGCAGTGTAATCCAAAAGGGAACCTACCTCTCTTATGGAGTGCCTTGAAGATTTGTTTACAATTCAAATGGCAAAGTATTGTGAGCAGAGGCAGGCTTTGGCATGGTAGCTGGCTGGGTAGCTGCTGCTCATGCATGCCTGATTACTGTGCAACTTGGGATCTCTCACTTAAAAGCAGCCAGCTGGTTTTGTGGGCTGCTTTTGTGTTCGTCCAGTGTATTCAAGATGAAATTGACTAAGGCTTTCAGAGCTCAGCTTCATTGCCATTGCAATGGGTGACCTTTCTTGCTGTATTCTTTGGAGGCGTGAGGCTGTGAGACTAGGAATATGAAATAATCAAGGCTTTCTTAGCCACACGGGTGCACCTAGAACCCCCCAAAGGAAAGGAAAGATGGAAAGCTCATACCTAGTTAAAGGATAATATGTCTTGCCATGTGATTTTTTTCCCCCAGGCATGAAATGGTTTTGGAGAAGAGACAGTCGTGGCGAAACATTATGGGACCGCACATGCTGATGCAATTCCAGGCATTTTTGAATGTCTGAGCAGGCAAAACTGCAATCTGAGTAGAGTTCTTGAATATCTTTATTTTGGAGTGGCTTGCTTGCAACACAGATCTCATTGTAGTACTCTTACTATGTGCCCCTTCACAGGTCATAATTTGCATTTGGTGTGACTCATAATGTAAGTAATATGATTGTGTTTGTATTTGTAAGACAACACTGATGACCTGACTGTATATACTAAGGATCCTGTGTCATATATATCTCTTGGAATGTTTCAGGATTATTTTTCATGGATTGGTATTAATTAAGAATAGTTTATTAAAACTATAGAACAAAGTTTTAGTCCAGTGGCACCTTTAAGACTAACAAAATGAAATTTCACTGTATCTGAGGAAGACACAGGAGTGCACACCAAAGCTCATACTTGAATAAAACTTTGTTGGTCTTAAAGATGCCACTGGTCTCAAACTTTGTTCTACTACTTCAGACCAACATGACTTCCCACCTGGATCTATCTTATTAAAATTATGTTCCTTTAGCATGGGTTCCTATGACAAAGGGCCCTAGTGTTTTATCAGCTGCTTTCTAAACTGAGCTACCTCTATGGATCCCATGGAGTTCATCCTTGTAAAACTAGGCATACTAAGGGATATTTAGGATAATATCATTAGTTCAGGAAGTAAGTTCTTTCCCGAACAGTTCGAAGCTATCCCTTGCATACTCCTTTCTAGGTTCCCCATCCTCATAGCTGTTCAGAATACGTATGATTCTACGTACTAAGTTTATTCCAAATTATGTGGCCAACCTATGTCCTGGAAGGTGATAGTGTTGCGGATTTTAACTTTAAACCCTTGTTTAGGACACAGTAGGCCTGAGGGTTTGGTCTTACGTTTGTGTGTAAATGCATTTTTTTCACAGTTCTAGCTAACTTACAGTTTTCATCCTTGAGAAGGAGAATGTATGAATCAATGTGTTTGTGCCCAGAATAAATCATAGAACCAATGGAACAACATTTGCAACATTTATTCTTTGGAATGCTCACAGGTATCTAACATCATTCCTTTAGGGAAAACAAATTAGATGGTTAAAGAAAGTCATGTGAGGCTTGCGTAATTATATCTATATAAGATAGGCTCAGCCTAAAACCCCTGAATCTTTCAAATGTGGGTTACAGTGAGAATATCTTTTTTGAACTGTCTCGGTAAGAATTTTAGTAATTGTGTTTTATCTTTAAGTGTAGGCTAGGGAGGAGCAGGTATACTTTTTATTTATAATCTTATTTACATATGCTCATGTGTTTGTATAATTGTGATTCTGGTTTATTTAATCTGTTCAAGAGTGGCTAGATTTTAAAGAAAGTTCTTAAAACACAACACGGAGTGATTGTTGGCTGGGTTTGATTAAGACCTGGAACAAATAAACTTCTGACCCTCTTTCCAGTCATGTACCTGTACTGAACAATGATCAGAGAGACTTGTCATTCTTCACAGAGCCTTGTGGATTAGTGATTAATGCATTGCTTTAAAACAGTCAAAGAGTCTTTTGGTTTCCATGTACCTGTTTAAGTGATGTCTCCCCGTGGGTGGGAGTAACTCTGTAACAATAGTTCAGATGTTTGCACTGTCTATATACCCAGTCCATTTTAAAGCAATTCTGTTGTCGCTCATGAATTTTCAGTGGAGCCGAAACATTTTACATGATGAGACCTCCATTTCCTTGGGTTTCTCTATCTCATGTTTATGCATGAAATGTTTGGGGGAGAAAAGAAATATGTCCTGTTTTTGAGGATAGGCAGCCAGGGTGATTGTTGCAATGGATGCATCCATAATAAGGAAATACTTCCCACAATTAATGGGACACAGGAGTTCAATTTGCTATCTCTGTAAATTGCTTATCATTTGCAAAATAGATCATTCTGTTCTGTACTACTGAACTACTTTTGGATGATTTTTAATATTCATTAAAGATTTTCAAAGTAATGTTTGGAACTGGCTGGTGTAATTCTTCCTGTGATCACCCCACCAAGGTAATGGAAGAATATGAAAGTTTTGCAGATTGGAGGTGGGGCCTTGTGACTACTGCTTGCTGTATTCCTCTGTTTTGCTCCCTAAAATAAAGGAAAAAAGGCCTGAGAGAGCTGGGCCTGTGCTGCTGTTTCTGCCCTCTGCACTGTGTAAGCATTTTATTTTGTGAAGCTCAAAGAATACGGTGACTTTTGGGGAGGCTTGGTGCTCCTGCACATACACTAAGCCATGGGTGGACAAGCGTAGCCATTTCTACCGGAGTGCTCACATTCTTTCCATTTCCGTGGTAATAATTCCCAGGACTAACTGACACATGGTTGTAATATGCTCACACTTGAGCAAGATTTTGTACTTCATGGTGGCTGTTGTTTGATGATCAGTTAAATTACAGATTCCACAGGCCTAGCTCTGTCAGTCTGGTCATCCTGAAGTCTAACATCCTGAAGTCTCACGCTCTGAGGGTGAATGGAGAGTCCCAGATTTATTTTGACGTATTTATTGCTTTACAGCTGTTGACCTTATAACCTTAGCTTGTTATTTAATTCTGTTTTTGCATAGCTTAAAACATCTTCATCATGTTATAGGTTAATTTTCTGTTCAGTCTGTCTATAAGTTTGAACCTTGCCTCCCATTCCACTGTATTTGATAAAGTGTGCATGCACATGGAAGCTTGAATAAACCTTTGTTGGACTTAAAGGTGCCACTGGACTCTAAACTTGTTCTGCTGCTTCAGTCTCAACAAGGCTGACTACCTAGATTTATTATTATTTCTCTTGTTACAGGAATTAAATTGCCTCACCTCCCAATTCCACTGTATTTGAAAAAGTGTGCATGCACATGAAAGCTTGAATAAACCTTTGTTGGACTTAAAGGTGCCACTGGACTCTAAACTTGTTCTGCTGCTTCAGACTCAACAAGGCTGACTACCTAGATTTATTATTAGTTCTCTTGTTACAAGAATTAAATTAGCATGGCTCAGCTAGTAAGATAGTTTTATTGCCTGGTACTGCTGTTGTGAATGGTCACTGTGCCTACCATTGGTCAATCAAGGGCAGCATTGTCTTCTCAGACTGGCAGCAGCTTTCCGGGGTCTCAGAAAGAGGTCTTTCACATTACCTACTACTTGGCCCTTTTAACTGGAGATACCAGGAATTGAACCTGGGACCTTCTGTATGCAAACGAGATGCTTTGCTGCTAAGGCTCAACCACTCCACTTGTATTCTGTGGCCTTTGTCTTCACGATTTATAATAACGTGTGTGTATTCACACAAGTCAGCTGATGAAGCTTGTGCCACGGTAAAGCCTTTTTGGTGTCATGAGACTCCTTCTGCGTAAGTTGCATTGGTAATTGTGTGTGGTCAGTTCAAAGAGGTTTTTTAAAAAATTAGGCCTATTATAGTTAATTTATAGCAGGCAAGGAACAGTCACAGTTGGCTGGCTAACTCTGGGTGATGTCCTCCAGTGGCTCTGTCACAACTTCCTAATATGTAGGTAACTTTCATTAATGCTAATGGAGCTCAGGCTTGTAAATTCTTCATGTTATCAACATAAGAGTGGATTGCTTTTTATTTCATTTATAGGAAACCCTAAAAGTAATGGGCTGTGGAACATCTTTTATAAATCAACTCCTCTTTGAAGCCAACAAAACAGAAATAAATTTGCTCCTCTTTGCCTTGTTCCAAAATTAAGGCTTCAGTCCCAAGCATATTTATTAGGAAGCAAGTCCCATGAGAACCGAGGGACCTTCTGAGTAAACAATCTCAGGATCAGACTTTAAGTGTGTAGCTCTCTGACACAAACTATAGTTCACTATTCAATGTTTTAAATTAACAAGAGATTAAAATGTGTTCACGGAACCCCAGACAGAAGCAAACAAAGCAAAAGGCATATCAAAAAGCTAATCAATAAGTAACTATACCCAGGACAGTGACTTGAGGCAAAATAAATTGATTTGGTAAATAGCAGTCTTTTTTCTAAAGCTAAACTCAGTGGGATTTTTTAGAAAACAATTTCAGAAGACTGCAATGTAGGCAGTAATCAGTGTCTTGGCCAAAGTACTGTAAACAGAAGGAAATTAAGATGCTGTCATTTAAAAAAAGGTTGTGATTTACAAGTTGCTGAAGTTATTTTCTGCAGACCAAACAGGACAAATGTTTTCCCCCCTCCTTTCTTTTAAACAGTAAAGTGCACTAATATAATAGTTTGGATTTCATTGTGGGAATTGGTATTGAGGTAAAGTGCTTCTAGGCATGCAATTGACTCTGAAATCAGCGACACCAGAATCCATGAGATTTGCTTAACTACAGCTAGGCTCAGAGAAGTGGCTTTTATGGGTTTATGGTAGCTGGAGATGCCATAACCGTGGCCCAGTAAACTCTGTTCTGTGGATGTAACTTGCTTTCTGTGGTGATGCTGTATTGAATCTTGTGTGGGTGGCTGTTCCTAGTACAGTAGAGCTGACATGACCCTTTGATCAGCTCCCCCAGTGCCAGCACACTGCCATAGCTCACCTCGTTGTGCCTCATCTTGTACACTTATTTTCTAGCATGCCAACTCCTACAATATGAGCTGTAGGATGATAATCTAACAGTTTAAGAGATCACTGTGTCCACCACAAAAAGACTTCATCTTGGTAACTATGGACATGGGAAATATTAGGTTACTGTATGGGCCTGTCTTTGATAATGATTCAGAAACTTTGACCGGCTGTAAATGCGTTGGCCAGGCTACTATCAGGGGTTGGTTACAGGGATCATATCACCCCTGTGCTGAAAGATTTGCGCTGTTTACTCCTCTCTTTCTGGACACAGTTCAAAGTCTTTTAAGGCCCTAAACGGCTTGGGGTCAGGGTACATGATGGACCATTTCCTTCCATACTATCTAACCCACTAGTTAAGGTCTTCCTCTCAAGTCTGGCGTTCTGCCTGCCACCTTCAGAGGTGAGACAAGTGACAAGTAGCATTTTCTGTTGTGCCACCTCACTTCAGGAACAGGAACACCCTTACCCTGGAGGCTCACCTCGCGCCTACTTTACTTCCTTTCAGGCACCAGGCCAGAACACATCTTTTTACATGTGTAAGTGCCATCAAGTTGCAACTGATTTATGGTGACCCAAGCAAGGGGCAAGTGGGAAGCAGAGGTGGTTTGCCATTGTCTTCCTTTGCAGAGCCTTACTTGGTGGCCTCTTATCTAAATACTGACCCTGCTTAGCTTCCAAGATCTGATAAGATCATGCTATATACCATGCTGCCCTCCCTCCTTATGTCTTTTTACACAGCCTGTTAATTGGAGTTTTATCTTACCTGCTTTTTAATGGTTTGCTTCTGTTTTGTAAATAGTTTTTTTATCCTGTCCAATTATTTTTAGTAAGCCAGTTTGGTGTAGTGGTTAAGAGGGGTGGACTCTAATCTGGAGAACTGGGTTTGATTCCCCACCCCTCCACATGAAGCCAGCTGGGTGACCTTGGGTCAGTCACAGTTCTCTCAGAACCCTCTCAACCAGAAAAAGAAGAAGAGTTGGATTTTAGACCTGACCTTCACTCGGAGTCTCAAAGCAGCTTACAATCTCCTTCCCTTCCTCTCCCCACGACAGACACCCTGTGTTTGATAGTTCATATGTCGACAGCTGCAAGGATAGTATATGCCAAATATTGGAAAATAATGGAAATACCAACGAAACAAGAGTACGTGAACAAGCTATTTGAAACAGCGGAAAATGACAAACTGACACTTGAGATGAGAGCCGGTACAGAATGGACTTTTCCAAAAACCTGGAAGAGATTCTACGATTGGTATAATGTAAATGTAACTGATAAATGTAGTAATTTGAGAATGCAGAAAAGATAAGCTTAGTAAAATAGATAATGAATTTAGAAATTTAATAAGCAGAAAAAATAATAAAGTATCTTGTTATATGTTATATGTTTTGGGGGTAGTTGGGGGTTGTTTGTATGTATGTCTGTATGTCTGTAGTATATAATGGAAAAAAATAATAAAAGTGTGCCCTCGGGTACTTTAAAACACACACACACAAACAGACACCCTGTGAGATAGATGGGACTGAGAGGGCTGAGAGCAGCTCAGAGAGAACCCAGGGTCACGCAGCTGGCTGCATGTGGAGAAGTGGGGAATCAAACCCGGTCCTCCCAGATTAGAGTCTACCGCTCTTAGCCACCACATCAAACTTGCTGTCTTAACCACTACACCAAACCTACCTTCCACGGTGTCTGTTGTGGCGAGAGGAAGGGAAGGCGATTGTAAACCACTTTGAGACTGCTTCGGGTAATGAAAGGCAGGGTATAAAAACCAATTCTTCTTCTTCCTCTTCCTACATTAATAAATAAAGGAGGAACAAGCTGGTTGCAAAAAGATCTGCCTGCTACCTTTGTTGTTTTGTTTTATTAATGCAGCAATTAAAAATAGTTTTTGGACTATACGCTGTTCATTTGACCAGGATACAAGCCTCAGGGCGCTTTCACACTTTGAGAATTAAGCCTGGATAAAGATTCATCATGTTCAAGCCAATACAATTAATGGTAAGGACATGTACATTCAAGGCGAATGCAAAATTGAATGAAGCCCGTGGAGCCTCCTTTGCTGAAATGCTTCAAACAGAAAGACCAGAGACACATTTTCAGAATGCAAATTTGGTAAATAGGTAGAAAGATAAAAATCAGGTAGTCAGCCAAAGAAAATTTACAAACTTGTCCTCCTGCCTAGAACTTGTTATTGGCTGTCCTCATTGCAATTAAAGAGTTTTCTGTGACTGTTAACAGCCACAGTCATTGGAGGCTCAGGAGGAGTGGTGAACACCTGGGCTGTTTACTAAATATACATTACTAAATATACATGTGACAAAAATGGAACTGACCCCAGGTTGGTTTTTTAAAAATATTAATCACAGAGCATGCAAACTAAATTAAGTTGTTTTACTTTGTTTTCTTTCTACTTTTCTGCATAATTATGCTGGTTTATTACTTTTAAGGCATATAAGCATTGAAGCTGCTTCTTCTGGAGTAGTCCCAAAGGGGCTGTGCCAGAGATAGATGTCGTTAGGATTGCATGATCAGCTAAATTTCTGCCTGGACAATTTTCACACTTATCCAAACTTGCTCAAAAAGAGACTTGTAAATATTGACTTGCCTGGTAGTCTATGGCAAGTAGGAATTTTCTTCAATCAGTCAAGAAACCCTTTGAAACTAATAATTTCTTAAAACCTGTTAGTGTGATATAAATGGCTATAGTTGCAGTTCTGTGCAGATTTACTTGGGTGTTAGTCTCAGTGAACTCACTGGGACTTGATTCTGGATAAACATGCAGGATATTGGGCTGTAATAGAGGTAAGTGTAGGGCAAGGGTCCTCAACATTTTTGAGCAGGCAGGCACAATTGGAATGTTGATAGAGGGTGGTGAATGCCAAACCCCAAATTAGGGTTGCCAGGTCCCCCCTGGCACATGGGGGATCCCCCAGTTTCCAGCGCTCCCCCCCTCCACTGCTGACCAGTTGGCTGGTGGGGAAGAGTTACCCCCCCCAAACAGACAAGAAGCAGGAAATAAATGTGACATGCCAGGCCCCCCTGAGAGCCAGTTTGGTGTAGTGGTTAACTGTGTGGACTCTAATCTGGGAGAACCGGGTTTGAATCCCCACTCTTCCACTTGCAGCTGCTGGATGACCTTGGGCAAGGCATAGTTCTGGCACAGCTGTTCTTGAAAAAGAGCTGTTTCTGTCAGCTCTCTCAGCCCCACCTACCTCACAGGGTGTCTGTTGTGGGAAAGGGAAGGGAAAGGAGTTTGTAAGCCGCTCTGAGATGTCTTTGGGTAGTGAAGGGCGGGGTATAAATCCAATCTGTCTTTTCTCTCTACGTCACCTGGAAGTGACATAGGCACATTGGTGAGATTGGGGGGGGGGGGCGCTGCTCTGTTTTTTGGAG
>NW_015164291.1:181834-192417 GCF_001447785.1 Gekko japonicus
TCCAAGGATACTCTGGTGCCTCCTGAAAGGTTAATCAGCATCTAACGACCTGGGCTACTGCCACTCCCTTGAGATAACCAAGCCTTGCAGCTGCCGGCAATTACCCCCACCAGGCTACCTTCCTCCTCCAAGGATGGATCCTGTCAAACTCATGGCCCCCTTCCAATCATTGGGGCTTAGCAAATTATAGGCTCGTTCAGCCCTCATCCCTTACACCTCCCCATGTAATCGATGTGCCTACGTCACTTGTGGGTGATGTACGCACATAGTGTTTATTTCCGGCTCCTGGGTGATGTAGGCACATCGTGTTATTCCGGCTCCTGATAAGTTCCACCCATCCCCTGCCTGTGAGTCCTATTGACCTGGCAATCCTACCGCATATGGGTGCTGCAAGAGATGGAGCCAAATCTAAAATGGCTGGTAAAGGAGGTGGAATCAAACGCAATACCTCCCTCTCCATGATTTACAAAATAATTGCATGGCAGCCTCACTGAACACGCGAAGAGAAAGGAGAAAGGGGGCATAAAAAGAAGGAAGGCCTGAAAGGGGAATTGAACGACACACTAAGGAAAGCCCAGGTGTTCACTCCTCCTCGTGATCCTCTAATGACTGTGGCTGTTACAGTCACGGAAAGCGCTTTAATTGCAGTGAGGACAGCCAATACCGAGGCCTTCCTTGCAATGGCCCAACCACTTTCTGAAAAGCTTGATGGGTGCCAAGGGAGGGACTGGCTGGTGCCGTGGTGCCCATGGGCACCACATTGGGGAACCCTGGTATGGGATATTAACAGGGCTGTCCTGAGCAGAATTACATCCTTCTGTGGATTTAGAAGAGTATAACTCTGCTTCAGGTGGCTGTGTGAAACTTTTTGTGAGCTGTTAATGTTTTCTGTATTTGCAAAGCTGTTTTTAAATAGCAAAACCATTAGTTTACTCAAGTCTTGGCAGGATATAGGTGTTTAAACTTTCCTAACACTTTTGTTATTGGGTACACTATTTAGTTATACAGATCCTTTAAATTCTGTGAACTGCCAGTTTTGATAACCATTTACATACAACATAAAAGGATGCAGCAAGCATTCCAAGACAAATGTATTTTAAAAACTACATAATTTTGTGTACAGTTGATGCAATTATTAAAATACATGTATAACAGAAGGTGTAATCATAAGGCCAGTTTGTAACCTGTTCTGGATACCAACAAACCCCCGCATTGGCGTAATTCAAGGTAACCTTAAATCAAGAGATCAGTGCAGGAACTGGAAAGGGCAGGGCCAGTGGAGGGACAGAGTTTAGTTCATCTCCCTAAACCTCCTCAGCCCATGTCCCACCTCTGGCACCAGTATAATGTTATACAGGTGGAAACACTAATGTATAAAGGCTTTCGTTGCAGTCAGTGGAGTGAACCACCCCACCTGCCTCTCACCACACCTACATTTCTAGGACTCTGCTTAGGGTACTGGTTGAGTCTGGAGCATAAATTGATGACTTGACTGCCCTTCTTGATTGAGCAGAAAAAGGGAAAAGATGAACCAGGAGTTGGTTAATGAAATAGCAAATTCCTTGGGCTGGGCAGACCCCTCTGGGATATGCCAGGATATTCCAGTGTTGAAAAGTCTTTTGTAATTGAGAATGAAGCGAAATCTTTTTTGTTCTTGAGAACCCTGAGCTGGGGAAGACTGCACTTAATCAGTTTGTGATGCCAGCACACCCTACCTCTTTCCATGAAAGGCTATACCCAGTTGCCCTTATGAGACTCTCCATGTTTCATGGCCTCTGGCACTTAGGCTGTGGAAGGGGGTGCCTATTAAAACAACTGAGTCCAAAATAAGATGGGGACCCCACTAACCAAGGGGGGGTTGGCTGGAGGAGGGGGACATATGGCACAGGGTGTGTGGGATACATATGACAGGACATATGGCACAAGGTGTGTGGGATACATTTAGAATATATATGGAACCTTTTTTTTAAAAAAAAAGAGTATGTTGCACTGACAGCCAGTGTGATTCAAGATCAGTTGTAATAGTGGGAGATCTCCAGCTACCACCTGGTGGCTGGCAGCCCTAGCTCTAGGAGGGCCTTCTTTTATGTTCTTGAAGAGATATCTGTTGTAACTGAAGAATGCAAGAAAATAATAAAGTGGGTCCAGGCAAATGGTAGTTCTGACCCAGAATTCCACTGCTCCATTATGTCAGTGTAAATTTGTTTTTCCCATTTACTCTAATGGAGAACATGTCTCCAGAGCAGTAGCATTTGAAAAAAAAAAAGCAGTCATGGGTACCCAGCATTTGTTCAGGAGCATACAGTTCTTTCCTTTTATCTGCTTTCTAGCAAAGGCTTGCTTGTCGAGTATCAAATAGCTGCAAATCCAGCTGGAACAAGTTACTAGTCAAGCTGTCAGGTAGCAGTTGTTGTGTGCAAAAGTTCGAATAGCAAGAGGTAGCTTCTGGCTCACCAGTATTTGTAGAAATCTGCCAGGGAAGGTTTTGTTGGACATTTTTGACTTTTAAATGTATTGTTCCCTTTAAGGAACTGTGTATCCCAGGGTATCATCATCTGATGTAATGTATAGATAGATACTATCTCACAGTCAGAGCTACATAAGAGACAGGGCTGGCGGGGATTGCTAGATCTAAATTAACAGTTGTATTTGACCAGTTTTTCATGGGAAAACGCCCTGAATGCCTCATTGTTCCCAAAATGCTTCCAATGTTTCTATATATCTCTGATTTGTGGTAATGCCTAGAAAGTTCCCATGGCTATAGACAATAACCTTATTGGGAGCTGTTGTTCTATTCCCCAGAATCTTTAGCCTTCAGGTTGGGACTTCTTGAGTATAAATGTTTAACCTGTAGTCTCATTTGCAAAAAACTGGTTGATGGGATAGAGGAAGAATAAAGGTCTGATTTCAGGAATCTTTGCTATGGATGAGCTGATGTACTTGTAACTTTTTTTTTTTTTTTGCACAGATGTCTTGACTTGCTAGAATAAGAGAAACTGACACCATTCCAAGACACAGGCCTTTAGATGTCACACCCAAATGTATTTCTGAATAGGGACGGAACAGGCAAGAATTGTCACTTTCTGTGGCTTTATATTAGGTACATCTATCTATATATATATAAAAGAAAGTCCCCTCGCCATAAAATCAACGCCCAGGCCAAACTGCTGGATCTAGAAACACCAGATTTGGGAGAGTGCTCCTACTGTGGTGTAGGTGCTCACTAAGAAGGGATTTTTAGAAATTTGACCCCCTAAGGGGGTCAAAATGGGTAAAATGTGCTCCCCCCATTGATTCCTATGCGGCTGCCAGGCTGCTGCCTCCTTGCACCCCCCACTCTCTGATTGGTCAGCTGCAGAGCTCAGTATTCTGAGGTAAAAAAAGCCAACAGTTACAGGAGTCTGCAGACAGCTAAAGACAGTTGAGGAAATCAGGAATGGCCAACAACCACCTGTGAGGTGCAGTAATGCTGCTGGCCCAGCCTCTCTGATGGCTTCCAACACACTTCCCCCACCTCCTACACCTAACAGGCAGTTGTCTGTCAGGTGCAGCAGTAGTTGCAGGGTGCTTAAAGCACGAGGGAGCCCACCCCAGCAGTAATGCCTTAGTGATCCTGCCAGCCCTGCCTCCACAGTGGCTTCTAATACTCCTCCCCCTCCCCCTCCTACACTGGACAGGCAGCTGCCTGTCAGGTGTAGGAGAGGAACTTTTGTATAATTAAGGAGGACTGATATTAATAAAGCGGTTGTTCAATATGTTTTGTGGTATATTAAGAGACGATACTTAGATGCCAGGCCCAGTTTAGCCAGACTCCCACCCACAATGGAAATATACACAAAATTTGTAGAAAACTGGTTTCCTTTATTAGGTTATTTAACTTCTCACAATGTGGTTTCTGGAAAATTGGTTCATATGAACTTGTTTAATATCTGATTGCCCAGATGGTGTTTTGAATATGTAGTTTTCCCCCACTTTTTAAATAAGAAGCATTTTTGTAAAAAAGAAAAGGGGGAGTATGCCCTCCCCCCACATTCAATACCCAGGCCAAACCCCTGCACCACGAACCCCAAAATAAGGGGAGTGTATTCCTACCATGACATCACCCCCCCCCCAATGAAGAGATTTCTGAGAAACATGACCCCTACTTCTTAAATGACGACTTCTTCTTAAATGGACAGTTCTATGGGGCCTGCTCCAGAGTGAGCTCATCAAGCAGCCTGGTGATCCTAGCACCTGAGGGCAGAACCACCAATGTGGTCTAGAGAGAGGTCCTTCAGTAGAGAAAAAAAAGGACGTATGTCTCACTTTATTTCTTACACTACAATCTTCTCCGTTAGAATTCCTACAACTAATGTCACATTTCAAATTTCGCATCATCAGTATTATAACTGGATTTACGGAATTCAAATACTGTAGCGAAGCAAGTGTAGCAGGCTAGTTTATTTATAAAGTACTTTTAGCGTATGTACTACCAAGTGTTTTGCATATTGTGGGCATTTCCACACTGGTGAAATTTATTATCCCTCTTTGCTTTGTTGTTGTTCAGTCGCACAGTCGAGTCCGACTCTTCGCGACCCCATGGACCAGATCCCGCCAGGCCCTCCTGTCTACCGCTGTCCTCTGAAGTTGGCTCAATTTCATGTTCGTTGCGTCGATGACACTGTCTAACCATCTCATCCTTTGCCGTCCCCGTCTTCTTTGACCTTCAATCTTTCCCAGCATTAGGGTCTTCTCTAGTGAGTGCTCCCTTCTCATTTGGTGGCCAAAGTATTTAAGCTTCAGTTTCATTATCTGGCCTTCCAGGGAACAGTCAGGGTTGATTTCTTTTAGGATTGACTGATTTGATCTTCTTGCAGTCCAAGGGACTCTCAAGAGTCTTCTCCAGCACCATAGTTCAAAAGAATCTATTCTTCGGCGGTCGGCCTTCCTTATAGTCCAACTCTCGCAGCCATACATGACTACTGGGAATACCATTGCTTTGACCATGCGGACTTTTGTAAGTCATCCCAAACCATTATCAGAACAAAAATGATGTTTTAAGGAAAAATTCCTCTCTGATGTGCTCTAGTGAAAATTCTGCTCCTTGATTCCAGGGCAGTTATTTATTGCATTATTACCCCACCTTCTTTCAAGTTGCCCAGGGCAGCATATGTGGTCCTTTTCTGCCTTTTATAGTTGTAGTGCAAACTGAAGGACATTAGGGGAGGGGGCATGGAGCACACAATACAATTGGATGTACCGTGATACCAGTGCACCTCAAGAAAAAAAGAATACTGTATTTTGCTGAAAGGAAGACAAAACTAAATGTAAGGCAGTCCACCTAAAATTATACATAAAAGGTTTTTATTACCATACATAACTTGTATGCGAATAAAGGACAAACCACTCTTTTTTTTACTGGTATATGTGGGGGAAAGCCTAGTCTTCCTGTCAGGTAAATAGGTGAGTCTCCTCCAGACCCAGAAGATTCCCTTCCTTTAGCACAGGTTAGTATTTTAGTCATGATATTCCTGGATGGCCACTTGAAGGTTTTGACAAGTTTACCAGTTTGAACTTTGGCATATTTTAGATACCTGGCCATCCAGTCGAACATATTCACAATATGCATTTGGAACACTGGAAATATAGCTTAAAAACAGAAGTTTGAAATTTGGGAGATACTGCGTGTTAGTTTGCCCCGGGGCAAACAGCCACGCTTCTCCCCCGCAGTTTCCTGCGCGTGTGACCGGGGCCATAGCTTAAAAACAGAAGTTTGAAATTTGGGAGATGAGAACATGCCCTTATGTATTTTCTTTGTGTTTGGTTGTGTCAGTTGTGTGCCTGGTTTTTGAACTGTGTGTAAAAAGTAGATATGCTTTGTAAGCAGGGAATATTGCTGTTTCATTGCTTACAAAGTCGGCAGTTTTACAGAGTACTACAAAGTCAGTTCATGTCTCAAGTCACCCCAGAAATACTAGGAGCAACATAGACTACAGTAGGCTACCCCAATTATCAATTTAGTCAAACAGCATAGCTCAGCAGAATTGCTGCATTCAACCAGGCGAAATTATCTCCGTCAGCAACCTTTACTTAAATTTTCTAAGACATTTTATTCAAACAGTGCTATCTCTTGTTGCAGTTTTGAAAATCTGTCCTAGAGTGTCTGCCATGCTTCATTGAATTTTATACCATAGTTAAAATTTAAACAAGCATATTTTCAGCATTTTTTCCTTGACTGGAGATTAGAAAATATAGGGATCAATTCAAGTAAATATGAAAGGTGTCAGTTTTATGGTTTCGGGTAGGTGAGTTGATAGAATAGAAGAAGGTGACATTTTGTAGTTTACCTAGATGGTGGGGGGGGGGGCAAACATTGGGAAAAGAGAGTTTCATTATAGTCATAATTCTCAATTTAGGCAAAAAATCCCAACGACAGCATTTAATACCGGAGCTTGCTGTGGGTAAGATTTCTCTTCCGTGAGAATAATATGCAGTGTTTGAATCTGATCCAAACATGAGTGGGAGCTAAGCTTTTTGTATGCAGCCGCATTTCAATTTGTCTAGCTGCTAATCAGTGAAAAAATGTAGAAAACAACTGGAGGTATAGGGTTAGTCTTGTATCAATGGTGCTTTTCAAACTATAAAATCTACCAATGGTTGGTTGATTCAGAGCAAAGCAAATTATACCTGGCAGATTTTAACCTGACTCTGTATTGACAAGATGCTCTTTAGGAGTTGAAGGAAGTGGCATTTGTGCATTTCTTTTATGTTGGGTATGTATAGTAATATAAGATGGTTAGGGATTTAGGTTGACTGAAATCTTTTAACTGGGGAAACCAAATGTGCATACTTAACTCCTAATGGTAGGTTGTAAGCCTCACATCATTACCTGGAATTCGTATTATTTATACTGTTTACACATGCGTGTGATATCATCCTGTAATATATCAAGGGAATAATAAGTTGGTGATTCTTTCTTATTCTAATATGCTTTTAGACCCGGTTTTTGATATTTACTAGTTTTGTTCTTAACTTCGTTTTGCTTTGATGTATTTAGATTTTACAAACTTCCTTGAATGGTATGTAAAATAGTAAAAAGGTGGTATAGAAATACCTTGGATGAAAAATAAATGTATGAAAGAACCACTGTGGCTGAAATGACATGGACTGAGATTTCTCTTAGGGTTTTTTTTTTCTTTTTCCTTTAGTTGCGATTAATAATTTCTCTGTAAGGTTTGTCCGGCTGTTCCTGAGTCATGATAAGTTCTAGCAATTTCATTTAGGTTTGCAAAGGCTTCTTAAGGCTATACAAGCGCTGTTTATTTCATTGGGTATCATGTTCATAGTGAAATTTTGAATAAATGATGAAGTTGCTGCTGGGCTTAGAGATGTGCAACCTAGTGCTTGTTCACTCATTTCTAGCTTAAAACATGGATTTGAGGGGAAGTAAGCATTTAGATATAGGAAACAATAAATGCCTCCTTATGACAGAGGGTGCTTCCCACTGCTTTTAAGCAGGTGGCTGCTAGGCGACTTCTAAAGAAATCAGCCAGTCTCTGATCTCCCCCTTTGGGCAAGGTGCTAGAGCAATCGGTGATAGCTAAAACTGTGCCTGAAACATGGCGGGTATCTTGGGGAGAGGCTCCAGCACCTCCCCTGCAATTCTGGAGTTGGAAGGGGTCGACCTCAGCTAACGTACCTCAATCAGATTGAGGACATTTTTAGCAAAGGCCAGTTTAGGAGTACCCTAATTAAGTTAATAACAATGTACCTACCTATATAGTTTAAGTTTAAAAAATTTGGCTCTCAAAATAAATTTCAATCGTTGTACTGTTGATATTTGGCTCTCTTGACTAATGAGTTTGCCCACCACTGCCTATACTTTTGAACGAGAGTTCTGTATCATTTGGTATATCAACTGTGTCAGGAGATGGGCAGCAGGGAAATGTGGCCATGTAGATTCTCCAAGATCTCTCCTAGACCTCTCTTAGACTTTTTGATGTAATTGACCTTGGGTATCCCTTAAATCTAACCCACTCTAGATTGGGTTAGATTTAAATCTGTTGCTATAGTGAAAGGATTATCTTTAGAAGTCAAAAGGAATGAGATTTGTATATTTGTTATATGTACATTATTATGAGGAGGAAGGATATCTTGGTGGTTCTGTTCCTTCTTGGTAGGTAAGTTCCAGCAGGGGGACTTTTGCTATGGCTGTGAATTTTGCTTCACAGTACTGTAGGGCTCTTTTCCATTCTACTTGACATTTACATGAAAGTGGTGGGAGAGGTCATCTGGAGATTAGAAATGAATTGTGATCAGTATTTTGATAACACAAAACTCTGTTTCTTCTTTTCACATCATTTAGATGTGGCGGTGGAGATGCTAAATAGGTGCCTGGTGTTGGAAACAAGCTACATGATGGTTAATAAACTGATAGTCCAGATGGAGGTACTATTGATAGGCAGTTCAGATGACTATGAAGGTGATGTCAACCTCTTTGGATGACATCAGATTCACAATTTAGAGGCTATTAGGTCACTTTGAATGCCTTGTGGCATTAGTAGCATGAAGTATCTTTCATCAACGTAGGTTGATGCATCATCCGTGGCACCTTCTGATAGAGAGACCCTTGCAAGTATTATCCATTCTCAAGTATCCAGGTTGCACTATGCTATAAGTTAGGTTTACCATATTTTGAAAAGCAAAAAAGAAGACATATTTTCCAACTGACTACTTCAAACAAGTGGTCACTATGACAGATCTCATTTTAAATGCCCCTACTATTTAAGCTGTGATAATTGCTACTAACTTCTTCTTTTCACATCATTTAGATGTGGCGGTGGAGATGCTAAATAGGTGCCTCGTGTTGGAAACAAGCTACATGATGGTTAATAAACTGATAGTCCAGATGGAGGTACTATTGATAGGCAGTTCAGATGACTATGAAGGTGATGTCAACCTCTTTGGATGACATCAGATTCACAATTTAGAGGCTATTAGGTCACTTTGAATGCCTTGTGGCATTAGTAGCATGAAGTATCTTTCATCAACGTAGGTTGATGCATCATCCGTGGCACCTTCTGATAGAGAGACCCTTGCAAGTATTATCCATTCTCAAGTATCCAGGTTGCACTATGCCATAAGTTAGGTTTACCATATTTTGAAAAGCAAAAAAGAAGACATATTTTCCGACTGACTACTTCAAACAAGTGGTCACTATGACAGATCTCATTTTAAATGCCCCTACTATTTAAGCTGTGATAATTGCTACTAACTAGGAATATTCCTAACTTTCCAACCCAAAAAGAGGACATTTTCATCAGTTTTTTAAAAAGAGCCCAAAAAAGGATGGACATAAAAAAGAGGACATTGGTAACCCTGCTATATGTAGTGTTGTCTGCAAAAATTGTTTGTAAACTAGTTCAGAATATGGCAGCCAGATTGTTAACTGGGACTGCCAGTCTGACCATATGTTACGTTGCTGTTGTTAAAAGACCTTCGTTGGGGCTTCCAGTCTGTTTCCAGATACAATTTAAAAAGTTGATTTTGACCTATAAAGCTCTAAATGGGTTGGGACAGGGTTATTTGAAGGATTGCCTTCTCCCCTATGACACTGTAACATCTGGCCTGATGAAGAGTTCTGGTGAGCATGAAAGCTTGCACAACATTTATTGTCATTTTAGTTGGTCCTAATAAAAGGTATTACATGGATTTTGTTTTTGTTCTGGATTTGGTATGGGGCAATATGACTGTTTACAACTTTTTTCTTCTCCGCTGTAAACCAGACCATCCCTTGCAATCAGCTTCTTTGGCCTTGTTTCAGAGCCATTCCCTAGCCTGGAGACACCTGAATGGTGCTGACTTCATTGTCCTGTAGGCACCACATTAAGATAGTCTATTTAGTCTGCACATTTATAATATGTCCTGTGCAAAATCACTCCAGTCTAAGCCCATCAAAATCAATGGGACTAGACTGTAGTAACCCTGCATAGGATTGAACTGTTAGTGAGTCACTGTTTTTGGTGCTACTTCCCATTCTAATTGACTTTTTAGGTCTTTCATATTTTAGTCTTTATTCTCTTTTAATATATGTGAGCAAACTTGCGGTTTTATAAGAGTGTCAGCTGGAAATGGGTTTTAAGTAAATAAAAAAGTGAAGACAGGCACCTAAAGTGAGATGGACGTGGTTTTGACACACATGTGATTAATTCTGAGGCATTTTTTTTTCAGTGCAGAGAATTTATGTTGAATGCTTTTATAACATTAGAAATGTACAAGTGGGGACCCGAAAGAAACTTGTGAGAGCGGCTATCCCATTCCCCTTACCTCTGCTTCTTTCCCCCTACTTCTCTCACATGCTTTCTCCTTCCCGCCACCCCTTTTCTTACTCTCTTTCTCTCCCCCTTCATGCCTGTCATCTCCTTTCTGTCCCCAGCCCATCACTCTTTCTGCCCCTGTCACTCTCCCGGCCTCCCACCTACTTTCTCCCCCTCACAGCAGCAGCCACTCTCCAGGAATCACCACTGTTAAATAGTGGGTTCCATGGATGAGCAGGCTCGAGTCTAGTGATCTGCTCACAGGGGTCATTTCCTAGAAAAAGAGCT
>NW_015164292.1:0-1807 GCF_001447785.1 Gekko japonicus
CAGATTGTAGTCCCAAATTTAACCATTACACAAGGCAGGAGATACCAGACTAATTGGGGCTGTCTCATGCAGGCATCGATCACATCTAGATGTGCTCAGAATTCTACATGGCGATAAAAAAGTAGTGTGTCTTTGTGCCCTATTCCACAAGGGAATGGTGTCGCTCAGAATTCAGGGTTACTACAATTTGGACTTCTTTCCATGTTTCTGGAATCTTCTGAAATCTCATTAAAGAGCGTTGTAAGGAGGGTGAACAGTTCACCACTGTATATTTTATGAAACCATACAGGTAGACCATCCTACCCTGGGGGTTTCTTGTTTAAACGTGATTTAATGACCTTTGCCACTGCTGTTTGGCTGACCTGGTGGTTTGACAAGTTTTTGTATTCCTCTCAGAGAAATGTAGTGATTTTTTCAATGTCTTCCCTACATTGCTTGTCAGGTGTATAAACTGAAATAAAGTTTGACTTTATTCATGCCTTTGAAATGTCCTCAACCTTGGTTAAGCTCACACTGCTTCAGAATTCTTCTAGCTGAATCTGCTTAGGTAGTGATTTGCCGGACCCTTGTTTCATACAGGGCCTAAGGACAAATAAAGGGTATTGGGTCGTATTGGTGTCAGGCACGTTGAGTTTTCCTTTCCAGTTAACTTATTCTTGTTTAAAACATTCAGCCTCTTTTCAGTCTTTAGAAGAGTATGGATTGTACAGGGGTCCCGCAATCTACATAATTCTACTAACCAATTCAAATCTTATAACCCGCTACCCAGTGGCATGCAGATATGCTGACTTCTTTGTAAAGAGGTGTTCCCTAGTTCCCAATCATCCCTTGAAAGCCCCTTTCTCATAGAGAACCAGGCCGAAGGAGATTGAACCATGAACTAGACCCATGAACCCTTAACTCTCCGATCAGAGTAAGTAAAGAAACAAGGTTTGACTGGTATAGGTTGTCTTGGTTTCTCTGCATTGGAAAGAAGAAACAGTATACAAATAGTGCGTTCCTCTTCATGCATAATGGACCCCTCCCTTTCCATTACTTCATTAGTCCATTAGTTCCATTAGTTCTTTGGCAATACAAACACGGTTTTGCACATAGTTCCATGTCCTAAGTTTTGCCAGACATAAGATATGCCTTGCTATAACCCCAAGTTATCTATCTGGGATTTGGGGCCCTTAATACTCCTGCTGGATATTTTCCAAGGGTCTCCAAGTGGAAGAAGACAGATGATCCCAGATAAGTAAGTATACCTCATCCTTCAGATGGCCTGTTGAACAGGTGTGTGTTGCAGTCCAGTCTTTCTGGAGCTTTGAGTAATCCCCCATAGTATTTCTGAATGCCCTGATATATACTTACTTCAAGTCTTTGTATGCTAATGAACCTCTCTCTTTGGCTTCAGCCAGTATTTAGTCTTGTTATAAATATTCCCTGTCCCATGGCTGAGCCCTCTGCTTCTCTGATAAGGAGCCAATTCCAGGCACTTTACTGCAAGAGCAGTGCCACGCCCCCCCCCCCCCCCCACTCCAGCAGCACAAACAGTTGGTTTTAGATCGATGCCAACAGTTCGATTTCTCTTTGTCTAGTCAGTTTAGGACCCTTAAGCTTGCTTGGAATTTACTCACCTCTGTAGCTGGCACCATAAGATTATCCGACTCAAAGACCTGAGTTCAAATTTTCCATTCAGCCATGAGGCTCAGAGGGTGACATTGGGCCATTCATCCTCTAACCTACTTCACAGTAATAACAACAACAATAATAATATCAGGGACCACCTCTCCCCAAATGTGCCCCAGAGAGCCTTGCACTCCAT
>NW_015164292.1:5432-15345 GCF_001447785.1 Gekko japonicus
ATTATTTGGCAGAGAATTCGACACTCTAATGATGGTCTGGGCCTGTCTGGGGCGATGGCACGCGTGCCCACTGAGAGGGCTCTGAGTGCTACCTCTGGCACCCGTGCCATAGGTTCGCCACCACTGCTCTAGGCTGATCCTGCACTGAGCAGGGGGGTTGGACTAGATGGCCTGTATGGCCCCTTCCGACTCTGGGATTGTATGATTCCATGTAGGAATTTGTACCACCATTCATGTCACTGTTTGACTTTGAGAGAAGCTCCGTATAAGCAGTATAGAAGAGGCATTTGCTTTCCTCAAAGCTCAGTAGGATTTATTAAACCAATATCTTCAAACATTGGAAGTGGAAGTGGCAGAAATAATAAGGGCTGAGATAAAGCTTTGCAAAAGCATTGGCTTTTGCTGTGAATAAATGTGTTTGTTGTTGTATATTAAAACACACGTGCTTATACAGTACAGCATCATAAATACAAAACAAACCAATTCATAGCACAAAATAAAATAAAGTGCTGGTGGCGATGGTGTCTTTGCAAAAGCACAACAGTATTAGAATGTTTAATCTTTTTTTTTTAACTCTTCAACCATTAGCACTGCTGTTGGATATAAATTGCTAGAAGGGTTTTCTCTGTTACTCTAAATCCGTATTGATTTGTTCGTAGTACTAGAGTCCTTTTCAGTAAATGCAGGAGCCAAAAATAATTTGGACACAATATTGGAAAACATTGTGTACCTTTTCATTTTGGAATGACTAAGAAAAATCCTTGATACTGCTGAAACGGAAAAAGTGAATGCCTGTATTGTCTCTGTACAGTTTCAGTGTATGCCACATGCCTTTAGTAGTTTGATAAATTCTTTCCATTTGTTGTTAGAACACCTATTATAAACAGTTGCCACTAGAACTCTGAATCTTACCTACTAACAGTGCAATCCTAAATGCAGGTCACTGAGATCTGTTCAATGGAGCTTTCTCCCAGAAAGTATAACACTGCTAGTAATTTATTTATTTAGCATATTTTTGTCCCATTTTTTCCCCCTTTGTGGTACTCAGGGCAGCATACAAAGCTCTGCCCTCCCCATTTATTTTCAACAGCCCAGTGAGCTATATCAGGCTGAGAGTGGATGGCTGGTCCGAGGTTATCAGAAGAGTTTCATGGCAAGCAGAGATTTGAACCTCAGTTTGTCCAGACCTGGTCCCAGCACTCTTAACTGTTGCATCACCCTGTTTCATTGGAAGATTTTCATGATGAAAATACTACTATACGAAAGTGTTCAGAATTCCTTATTTGTTACTCTTGAGGCTTGCCCTTTCAAACGTGTTCCTTGGGGCTCTTAGTTTAGCTAAAATAGAGTTTGAGCTGAGATCTCTGGTCAGCACTGTCCAATGCAGTGGTTTCGAGTGCCCAGTTGCTTGTTGATTTAATGAAGAAGAGAAGAAGAGATTGGATTTATACCCCGCCCTTCACTACCCAAAGGTGTCTCAGAGCGGCTTACAATCTCCTTTCCTTTCCCCTCCCCACAACAGACACCCTGTGAGGTAGGTGGGGCTGAGAGAGCTCTGACAGAAACTGCTCTTTTTCAAGAACAGCTGTGCCAGAATTATGGCTTGCCTAAGGTCATCCAGCCAAGTGGAGGAGTGGGGAATCAAACATACAGTTTTCTACTCTGACACTTATGCAAGTCTGCATCCTTGTTGATTATATGTATTATTATTATTATTATTTATTATCCCAGATGTCAAGGCTGTGGAATGCAAGATAATGTGAGTTTTAGTTATAGAAGCACTTAGCAAAGGCTTGACTTTTTGAGAGAGCGTATGGCTGCACATTTTGAGACCTGCTGTGCAGTTTTGTAGACCTTCTAAGTAGAAAAAAGAATTAGCTTTCAGAGACCAAGTGGATAGGTTTCAAAAAAGCTTACCTCATTTTTATAGTAGCTTCTCCAAGGGATTGACAAATCATTTTTGGCTCGTTTGCAGTATCCAAAATTAGAATTTTGTACTAACAATGAACATTAAATCTACTCTCCTGAGGGCAGCTGGAAAAGTTTGACTTGAGTTTTAAAAGAACAGTGGGGAAATTTGAGTCTTAGTAATTTTCAGCCAGATTATTTTCCAGCCTTTTAATTTTTATATATAGAACAGTTAATACGTAGTTGTAGGTGCAGGACCTTTCTGTAAATAGGTCTCTCTCCCTTCCCCCTGTACCCCACAGAAGCCACTTTTGAAGACAGAGAATCCTGAGGATGCAGTTATGGGAAGGCAGCATCTCAAGGGGAAATTGGCCGAAATCATCCCCGGGTATCTTGCAAAGCTCTAGATTACCAGTGGCCAATTTATGACCAAGTGTACCACAAGTTGACTTACAGTATGAGAGTGCCGTTCTAGTGTACACCGAATTACATATGTAGACCATCTCCCCCCCCCCGCCCCACCCAATGCTTTGGGTATTTTTGTCTCTTATGCCAGTGACCTGGTACGAGTGCAGGTCTTACTGTCCTAGTGGAGGAAAACTCTAGGCAAGCACAACTAGTGTGAGTGAGGGCATATCTTCTTGCCTAGTCTGTGGTCCAGACGATGGCAGAACATTCATGCTTTTCTGCCACCATTTCATCTGTGAAGACACACAGCTGAGCTGTCCTAAGGCGGTATGGGGGGGGCATCTGTATCTTGTTCTGGAAATGCTCAGCAGCTCACTGTGACTCATTCGCTAGACGTTTCCCAGATAAAATGGCTTACATGTACCACAACTTTGTCCTACAGAAATAGCAGTTTCAGATCATTATCTCAAGCACAGCTTAATCAGTTACTTGGATGAACTTCGGTTGTTGCAACCTGATGACGTGGGTAAGTTGCTTGGAGGAGTTCAGCCCACCCCATTATCATTTGCAGCTTATTAAGATGAGTCGGAAGAGATTGCTTGGTTAGATCTGGGAGGTGCTGAATGCTTCATTAAAGAAGATGCATTTCCAGCAGCTCTCCATGGACCCTAATGACCCGAACATCTATTGGCTGGTGGTAGATATCCCCTTCTTGGGCAACCTTGACCAAGCAGTAGTTGGACCACTCCAAGCTCTCTTGGATGAAATGCATAAAATCGGTACCCATTTCAGTCCCGTTTCCAGTCTGGTTTTAAAACTGCCTTGATCTCTAGCAAACTGCCTTTGGCAGAAAAGAGATGGGTGCTGTAGGATCCTGTTGGCTGCTGTTGAGCTCTTGGTAGCCATTGATGCTTATATCCTATAATTTCAGGCAACATGGCTCTCAAGGTTCTCGGTGAAAGTAATGAAAAATAGAAAAACTCCCCCCAGATTAGCTAGCTGAGATGGATGTTGGGAGCACTGTGCTTGCAGTGGTTCTGTTTTGCTCTGACTAACTAGTATCAGAAAGTGGCACTGGGTGCAAGATGCTCAGCTCTGCGGCCCTTGTACTGCAAGGTTTGATGGGGTTTTATGCTGTTTAAGATCTACATGAAACCGAGTGAAGTCATTGGGAGAGAAGTGTCATCAGCATGCTGAAAACAGGCAATCTGCATTCCTTTTTTTCAGTAGAGTCAAGTGTGACGGAGATGTCCTGAACCAAGGGTTTGAAACCAGTATCAGTCAGAATGAAGGCCAGTAAGCTAAAAGCATAATTCAGAAAAGACAGATATGGTATTGAACAGCATGGCTAGCAAAATTAGATACAGGTTTCTGTTGAGATGAGGATGATGGAAGTGCCAGGAAGTCTATATCAAAAGCTATGTATTAAAAAGGTAAAGTTAACAATTCAAACGTACCAATTAAATTCACAAAACGATATGGACATTATATGAGTGATTATTAAAACATGAAATGTGTCTAATATGTGTAGAATGGTGTAAATTCTGGGTAATGGAAAGCTCTCCAGAGTCCATTTTGATCAAATCATCTTCAGAATGCAACAATGAAGGTATGAAATCACGGATCATATTGGAAATGAAGGGACTATATTAGACATCCCGGGTCCCAGTACTGCTTGTTAACCACCCATTATAAAGATGATAAAGCAACAGAAAAGTTAATACATTTTAATTGTATTAAAGGGCATGCAGAGCACTATAAACAAATAACTGCACAACAAAAATATTTAAAGTACCCAAAATTAATCATGCACACCCATTCTTTGTTATTCCATGTGATATACCAGAATGTTTCCTGACATATCATGGTAGATGATTGAAAACATCTTACTTGTTGGCTTTCCATTAACTGTTATTTATGTTCATTGTTACAAGTTTTATAAACTCATATTATTTTCATAATTGTCCAGTACTTTGAAACCTGGTAAACTAGAGAATAAGAAGTTGGCTTGTTCTTCATCTCGTTCGCACCCCCCCCCCAAAGCCAACGGTCTATGGTTTGTGGGGTGCTGTTTGCACTGTGCCTATAGATGGAGATGCAGGTTTCCTTTGTGGCATATAATGCCACATTTTTGTTTGGTGTGCCAGCTGTGCTTCTCCATTGAGAAGCATTGTCCATGTTCTGATCACACCCCAGCTGGATTATTGCAGTGGACCGCCTTTGAACACTAATTCAGAAGTTTCGGTTGTAGTGAGACTGCCTGCTGTCATGAGCTATAAAGAACACAGCAGTCTTGGAGGATCTTCACTGGGTGCTTGGTTTTGTTTTCTGGTACAACTCAAGGGTGCAATTATTATCTGTAAAGCCTAAAACAGTCTGGAGTACTACAGTAAGGAACTCTCTCTGTCTTTTAATCCTACCCATTGGCAAAGGCCCTGCTGTGTGTAGCCCTGTCTTTCTGAAATATGGTGGGTGGCCACTTGGGGCAGTAGTCATTCTGCAGTTGTCCCCTCAGCAGTAAAATTCCTCCCGCCCCTGAAGTTCATCTGATGCCAGACTGTCTCCGTTTTACAGGCCAGAGTTCTGGCCCTGCTGGTGGACCTCCTGATGGCACCTGGGTCTTGGCCACTGTTGGACTTGATGGGCCATTGGCCAGGTCCAACATGGCTTCTCTTGTGTTCTTAGCATTCTTTGTCATCTTGGTCTTCTGTTAAGAGCTTAATTTAGGGGGGGGGTTGCTTTGTTTTCTTATTTGTTTTGCCTTGCCTGTGGCTGGACAGGTTATTTTATATCCCCCGTTTCATGCTTGCTTTTAAGCATTATTATTACTGTCTCGTCTTTTCTTTGAAAATTAATTTAAAACCTTTTATTGCCTTTTTTAGTAGCTATGTTATGGGTCATGGATCATAAACAAAATGCTTATTCTTACCGTTTTGTTCTGTTTTTACCTTGGAAGCATTTTGAGTTCAGCATATAAGAATCTGCGAAGGATCTATTCTCTTGAACAATACGCTCCGAGCCAAGCCTTTTTGCTACAAATCTTTCCCGTCTGTGTCACTTGTCAGCTGTGCTGCCAGTTGGTGAACCAGCAGCACGGCTGTGGCCGGAGCCACTCTGATTAGTTAGATGCTTTTCTGTGCAAAATGTTTAACTTTATGTAACTCAAAATACTCTTAAGGTCTCTGTTATCCCCATTTTGCAGTTGGATAACTGAGGCTAAGAGGAATTGTATTAACTCAAAGGTACACAATGAGCTTATGGTAAAAGTGGGTCTTCAATCGAGGCTTCTTGTGTATAAACCCAATGCTGTGTACAACGTACAATACTGGCTGATTGCAGACTAGTGCAGTCATTGGTATAGGATGCTCCCCCCTCCGTTTTATGTTTTTACCTTACAGAAGTATTGTTTTTCTAAAAAGATAATTCCTCATTAAAGAGATACAGGCCTTTTGCACAATGAAGCTTGTTGTGTTACCAGAGCGCATTCATTTGTAACAATGATTTTCTGCCACTGCCCTTCTGCACCTATTGACCACTGTCCCTGCTTGGTCTCAGAACTTGGTGATTTCACAATCCCCTCTGAAGATTAGTCCCATTCGACAACTGCATCAAACTTATTGCAGTCCCAGTATTTTGAAGGCAAATAGCATGAGCTTTAGAAGGAAGAAGTGCATGTGAGTCCTAGTGAAATGTAACGCAGCCAGAGTCCAGGGCTTAATTTGACGTAGCATTTGCATGGAATCACAGTCTCTAATGATGGGTTTCTAACACTGACTGGCACGTATTAATGCCGTCGCTTCTTGTTTGGCAGGAATTGGCTCTCCGAAGTCAGCTTCCCAGCATGGAACAAGATGGAGGCTCTCAGAATCCAGTATCCTCTCCTGGAATGTCTCAAGAACTGAGAACCATGACCACAAATAGTTCCGATCCTTTTCTTAACAGGTTTGTAGCTGTGGCTACTAGTGGTTTTGTTTAGTCAAAAGACGATCATTTGCAAATTCTGTTTAGCTCATGTAATCATCTCTTTTTGAACATCTCTCCGTGCCAAGAACCACAGCTGTAAATGAATCTTTCCTTACATGGCAAGTCCGGGTTGTTTCTTCTCTTTTTTAATGTTGAGGATTAAAAGCTGTCTCCCGCAGGAGGAAGTCAGCTGTTCAGACTTGTAGGAAGGGTTTGTCTTCACAGTCGCAACATGTTTGCCCAGGCACCATTCTGATGAGCAGCCATTTAGAATTACTGATTTGGAAAGAAGGGTGCGTGCACACAAAAGCTTATACCTTGAATAAAACTGTGTTGGGCTTGAAGGTGCCACTGGACTCAAATTTTGTTCTGATTCAGAAAGGCTTTTCAGAAGCGAGTAGTGAGATCTACCATGGAGCTCAGTTTTACGGAGTTCCTCCGCAAGCATTCCTGGTTCTATTTTTATCCTTGTAGCATTGACACAGGAAACAGTGATAAGACTTTTAACGTATCGTATTACAAGAGATAGACAGACTAGTTTTCCCTGCAGTTTTTTTTTTTAATGCTGCCCACAGATTTCTTGTTCAAAATGTTGAGGTTCCAGTTTTGATTTTAAGAGATGCTCCTCACGGTTACAAAGATAAGTTTGAAAATGGAAAATCCGAAGATCCTAGGGAGCGGACAAAAAGAGCCTAGCATAGTTGTATTTTCTCCTGACTGGGACAGCCGAGGCTGGGCCGATCTCAGAAGCTAAGTAGGGGGTCGGCCGTGGCTAGTACTTGGATGGGAGACCGCTAAGGAATACCAGGGGCAGGATGCAGAGGCAAGCACTGGCCAACCACCTCTGAAGGTCTCTTGCCTTGAAAACCCTACGGGGTCACCGTAAGTCAGTTGTGACTTGACGGCATTTTCTAGCAGCGCTACCACCACAATTGTATTTTGCATCTCCTGGTTTAACTATTTGATATTAGGGCCTCCTGATTCAACTATATGATATTAACAAGCTACTTAAATAGTCACACTAGCTTGGAAAGAAGTACTGCTCACTTGCAAGTAGACACGCTATAACTTCGTGGAGACTAGAGTTTGGTCCTGCACAGCAAGCATCAACCCCTGCAACAAGTGTTCTCAGTTTTGTTTGTTTGTTTCTGGTGGGGGTTTTTGCTGTCAAGGCGCAGCTGCCTCGTGGCAGATCCCGCAGGGTTTCCAAGGCAAGAGACTAACAGAGGTGGTTTGCCGTCGCCTGCCCTCTGCATTGGGACCCTGCTGTTCCTTGGTAGTCTCCCCTCCAGCTAACAAGTAGGGCCGACCCTGCTTAGCTTCCGCGATCTGACAAGGTCGGGCTAGCCTAGTCTATCCAGGTCAGGGCTCATTTGCAATCATACGAGTTTCCAAACTGCAATTACCACAAATGAGCTCAGCTACACTTACAGCAACCGTGAATGTTCTGTGCCTAGTCAAAGTGTAAAATCAGGGTCAAAACAGATGAGGCATGTGAGATCTGTGATTAGAACTGACAACTCTTCCCCTTTCCTTCAAATCAGTCACTGGGAACTGCTGACTTGACCGAGGAGTGGTTCTAGGCGCCAGTCTTAACACCTGTACTGTCTCCCTCACCTCAGCCTCCCCTCTCCCGCAAGCTGACAGTAGATGTGGGAGGCAATGAAGACGGGTGAAATAAGAGCATAGCAGGAAAGGGCTAAACATCCACTGCCCAGCTCCGCAGCTACTTTGAAATAAAGGATCAGGACTCAGGAATCTTGTGTTGTTTCTACATCATGCCTGTCTGGCCCTCAGTCAATACTTCGGGTTGTCAGAAGGATCACTCAGTCTTAATCAGTAACCTTCAGGTTGCAGAGTACTACTTAGGATACCAGCAACGCCAACAGGGTGTTAACAAAAGCCTTTATATAGGACTGCTAGACCTAGAATGGGGCGATCCAACAGCACATCAAGAGGCAATGGAGATGGGGTTCACATGCAGCTAAGTGGATCTGGTTCAACAGACATCACTAACTAGGATGTTACTCAAGTGTCGTAATCGTTAGGTGTTTCACAGCACCAGGCCTGAAATGCCCACTCTGCAATGGAAACGTTGGCCAGTCTGTTCTCTCAGCCTGTCCTACCTCTTGGGGCTGTTGTGAGGGTAAAATGGGGGAAGGAGGAGCTATGTATACCCCTCTGAGCTCCTTGGAGGAAGGGCAGGATAAAAATGCACTAGATCAGTTTAAATTTCACGGCTTTAATTGGTTATGTTTCTATTGTTGTGAGACAGCAGAAATGCAGGACTAAATACCAAAGCCAGAGTTCAACTTATTCGCTGTTAAATCAGGCGATTTGGAATATTTTGGAATACTTCTAAGAACTTATTAATCCAATAACTTACAAAAGTGACTTTATAATTTTTCTGGGAAATTATAAGGTGGGGGCTAACAGTTGTGGCTTAAGAAATGCAGGACAGAATATATTTTTTTTAGCAAATACAATTAAATAAATACAGCAATATATGATATTGTGGGTTATGGGCATTTTGGAACCTGGGTTTATGTGGCCTTTGCTTGTTTGATCTTTTAGCTCACATATCTCTAGCTTCACAGGGGGATGTTAAGACCCAGAGAATTGAGAAAAGAGAAGTTATCTTCCCGCTCCCCCACATTTCCCCCATTCCCACCCCCTTGGCCTTTTCATTTTCTAGTAAGACTTGTAGAAGCTAACAATTACACAGGGTTAAAGAAAGGAACTCCAAGACTAGTTTCAAAGAAGGGTTGCGTTTTGTTTGTTTTCTAAAGGGCAAAAATATGCTGAGGATCTCAAGAAGATATGCCTGCCCCTTTTACTGCTCCATCCCAAGTCATGTTTCTGCTGCAGTGGAAACCTCACCTACGCCTCTCATTTTTGTTTTGCTTCACAATCAGTTCCCAAAGTTAAACTTAACCTGCAGGTCCTACATTTCCTTGTACCTCTCTCCAGATGCACTGTTGCTAGCCAAACTCTGTCTCTGCACTGAAAACACACGAGGAAGTAAGGGACCATCTCTTCCTTTCTCTCCTTGTTCCTACACCATTCTGTTTCCTCCTCCTCCTTGAAAGCGTACTGTAATGGGCGAGACGGATGTCTCCCAAATGCCCACATCCCTTGGGCATCAGCTGCAGGCCTGGGTGTTTTTGGGTTTGCAAGGTGAAGCACTGGGCACGGAGCTGCGCATCCTAAGAATCTCTCCTTTGATTATTTTTTCTTCTTTCAAATTACAAAGTTGCTGCTGATGGCAGAATTTGGTTCCTGCAGAATAAGGAGGGTTTTCAGTGCCTCTCTGTGTTTGAAACATTTGCAGGCCTTTTCACGTGTTTTGTTCTCTTTACAGTGGAACTTTTCACTCAAGAGACGAGAGCACCGACAGTGGCCTCAGCATGAGCAGTTACAGTGTCCCCAGAACTCCAGACGACTTTCTCAACAGCGTCGACGAAATGGACACAGGTGTGTTTCCTTCCCTTCCAGTGGAGCGCGTCGCTTGTCTGGAGGCAGAGGACAGGGGAGTGGGCACTTAGGAATAATGGTCAAAATCGTTTTACACCGCTTGCCCCCATTTAATAAATGTGTGTCTACAGAATTCTAGGATCCCCTGAAACCTTTTTTT
>NW_015164292.1:15369-31548 GCF_001447785.1 Gekko japonicus
CCTTTAAATTTTTTTCGTGGGGGGGCGCGGGGGGGGGGGGCAGAAATCCCCACCCCTCTTCAGCTACAGAAATGCCATTCCATCAGAGGAAATGTAGTTGGATGCAGGCCAGTGTGTGTTCAAAGCAGCATGGCCCACACAGTTGGATCTTAATCCAAAACAGTTCCCAGCTGATGCCTCTGTTGTACAATTCTGCCCTTCTTGTTGACTGCATGCAGCCATGGCGCTAAATTCTCCAAATGGGGCTACACGATACTGATTGGAGGGGGCGTGTCTCTATTTCATAACAGTAATCAGTCAATCAATCATAAGCTTTATTATATTAGCTCACAGCCTTAGCAGTTGACACCAAAAATACCAACAACATCAGAGTTATACAGTTATAAGTGAGAAACAAGATTTATGAACGCAGTGGTGTTTGGCTCAAGGAACCACCCACCCTGCCCACCTGTCGCTACATGGCTGGCTAGCCAGCGCAAGAAACACAAGTGACACAGACAGCAGAGCTCTGTGGCATGCCGGGACAGGGACAGGAAAGCCTGTTGGCCTAACCGTGGTAGGTAGAATCAGGTCTGTGATCCTGCTTCACTCTCCTAGCCATCCTGCTGCTTGCTTTCCTAGGAGGCCAGAGGCAACACCTACAGCAAGGCCCAGAGGGTTGCATCCAGGCATACCAGACTGGTGTGCACGTCCATATTTCATTTTTGACTTAGGGTACACTTGCAAAAAAAAAAAAAGAGTTGGCATATCATTGTGCTGCTTGTAATTCTTTCTTTCTTTCTTTCTTTCTTTCTTTCTTTCTTTCTTTCTTTCTTTCTTGATTTATATACTGCTCTCCTGGCAAGTGGGCTCAGGACGGTTTACATCGGTCTTAATACAACGCAGTTGAATCTTCCATCAGAGGTCCATCAGTGGCTATTAGCCACAAGGTATAGATAGGGACTCTGGGGCAAGTGATGCTCTGTCATCTTGGAGCTTGGGGGGGTCAACAGTGGGAGGGGTTCTAATGTCCTGGCCCCACTGGTGGACCTCCTGATGGCACTGGTATTTCTGGCCACTGTGTGATACAGAGTGTTGGACTGGATGGGCCTTTGGCCTGATCCAACATTGGCATCTCTTATGTTCTTATGTTCCCCAGCCCCACCTATCTTGTCTACTTACTACATTGGACATGTACCAGGAATAACAGAGCAGTATGAAGTATCAGGGGAGGAACTACAGAATCAGTGTCTTGGGATGGCCTAATGTATCCCTCAGGGGGTCGGATCAAGCCAGAGGATGCGGTGATGGCCACAGGCATAGACTGCTTTAAAATAATAACAGTCAGGAGGAGGAGGAGTCTATCAGTGGCTACTAGCCATGGTGACTAAGGGGAACCTCCACATTCAGAGGCAGCAAACCTCTAAATCCTAGTGCCAAGAGGCAACATCAGGGACAGGCCTTGGCCTCTGTGCCCTGTTGTTGGACCTCCAGAGGAACTGGGTGGGTGGCCACTGTGTGAGACAGGATGCTGGACTAAGTGGTCCACTGGTCTGATCCATCCAGGGCTGTTCTTATGTTCTTAAGTGATATGTTTTGAGGTTTTCAATATATCGATGCTCCTGCTTTACGTTCGCATTTTTTAATCTAGGTGACAGTATCAACCAAAGCAGCATCCCTTCGCATCAGAACCGTTTTCCAGATTATCTTGAAGCCATTCCGGGGACAAACGTGGACCTTGGGACGCTGGAAGGAGATGCCATGAATATAGAAGGAGAGGAACTGATGCCAAGCCTCCAGGAGGCTCTGAGCTCCGATATCCTTAATGACATGGAGTCTGTACTGGCAGCCACCAGGCTAGATAAAGAGAGCTTTCTTACCTGGTTATAGGGGCCTCAGGGAGACGAAGCCTGAAATCTTTGAAGGATCTAAGGAGATAAGACGGTGTGCCTGATGTTGAGAACAAGCCTGTGCGACAAAAAGGCTTTCTTGGCTGACGATCAGAGAAGAGAACAAGTAAATGAACAAAATACTCCAGATTCTTTTCATCCAGCATTTTGTTCTTCCTTGTCCAATCGCTGCTGTTATACTGCTGACCTCTTTTCACACTTGACTCTGAAGAATTGGACTGTTTGTTTTATCTCTTCCCCCCCTCCCCCCCCTGTTGCAACTGCTGTTCAACAGGGTGGTGACGGAGGGGGAGGGGAGACGTAGCAAGAGGATAGGCCAGCCCGGTTTCGGATCACGACTGCCATTCCTTTTTGCCCCGCTATCTGTAATGCGTATCCTTTTTTTAAAAAATCTAATGCGGATTTTGTTGAGTCTAACTCTGCACGCCCCTACCCGCAGCTGGCGCTTCTGTGTTGTTCTGCCTGTGGCAAGTGGCAGCAACGTGACTTACTGGTCTGGCGAGCCAAAAGTTATGTATCTGATGGGGGGAGGGATAAAGAGTTGGTGCTGATTTGGAGGCAAGCACCAGAAGACGGCTTGTTAACCTTGGATGCTGTGCAAAAACCCATCAGGCACAGAGGCTGCTCGATCTCACCATTTAAATGAATGGAAGTTGCGTGGCAGCGACGTTTGCTGGATCATGCCCACTGTTAGCTAATTATTAGCTTTCCCTGTTGGCTTCCCTGTTATGGCACCACGAATCATGAGTCGTTTTACGTCAACTTTATGAATCTTGATTGTTACCTCTTATTCTAGCTTATAATTTTTTTTTCTTCTGAATCTTAGATTTTTTTAATTATAGCAGTAGACTTGTAAGTTAACTTTAAAAAAAAAAAGTAGTGAAACCGAAATTTCCTGACTTCACTTAGTCTTATTTAAATCTGAAATGGCTGGCTTTTTTTTTTATACCTAATCTAGTGTAGTCAGCCAGAATATCTATTAGTCCTATGTTGTGCTTGTAACTTCTTTTTTTAAAGATAGCTTTGAATGTATTCATTAGACTACAGGATCCAGGGCTTATCTTTTACGCCTGACTGCCAGAATTTGAAGCAGTGATCTTCTTTGGGACCTTGTCCTAAATTCACTTCCTTCCTTGAAAATTTAGCTCCACTTGTTTCAGAGGAACTTGCATCTGTCTAAACACGTTCAGGATTGCCACTTAAAGGGCAATCAGTTGTATGGAAGTGTTTTTTTTTTTAATGATGGATTTTTTAAAACACAGCAACATTTATGCTATGAGGTTTCATCGTGGGACAGCTCTTGCCATTGCGGGAAGAGCTTTTATAGCGTTGATGAAATTGGTGGCTTGAAATTCCAAAGTCCCTGATGGATGAAAAAAAAATGGACAAAAGATGCTTTTACCTGTAGTTAGTTTTCATATCATCTGCACTGTCACCTGAGTTTACAATACTGGCAAGAACACTAAAGTTTTAAGGTGCATCAAAAGCATAGCTTAAGGTGCATCAGAAGCCGAATGGTGCGTATAGAAGACTGTAAAGATATGTGTTAGAGGGCGAGGCGAGCAAGTAGAAGAGTATTTTAGTTGTAGAGGTTAGTTAGCACTGATATCGAGGGCCTAGTACATCTCGATGCCATGACCTTTTAACGAGAAATAATTGCCTTCGCAGTTGTCTGCAGGAATTGTATGACATGTTTTCCAAAGAGTATTTTTAAGTGAACAAAAAGAGCACGAATCAATGTTACGGTATAAGCTATGAAGTATTTCCGTGGAGTTGTGTTTTTTTAATTAATTAATTGGCACCATCTAGTACCTTAAGGATCTGATATCATTCCTAGTGACTTGTTTTCCTTATTTTCAAGATTTATCCACTTGCCTTCCAAATGTGTTTTGGGCTGAAACGTGGAACACAGGAGATATTGAAAGGAAAAAATAAAACAGCTGGCCCCTTCTAGTTGATGTGGCAAGAGGCCCCGTGGCATTAGGCCACAGTTTAATGGGCCCCTTTATCGCCTGCAGTGTGTCAGCCCTGGGAGCAGTAATGTGGAGGAGGGGGGTCAAGAGAGCAGATCACACTTCCATTAAGAGGCTTGCTTCCTCTAGTCTTCCCACCATTTCCCCCTTCCCCCTAACTGCTTTCAGAAACAGACTGATATGAACTGACATGCGTAGTCTTATAGATGGACAACAGGGAGAAAATCCAGTGTTCTCGCAATCCGTTTCCCTATTTTGTATCCAGATACTGGAGGACCACTTTGTACCTATTTGGGCACCAAGTAGGAAATGGTGAATTTCTCATCCTGGATATCACATAGATAAGACATGCTTTGGTTGATCACAGCTTCAAAGTTGGAAACCTTTTGGGGGGGGCCTTGACATTGTACATACACTACACAGCTTATACTGTATCTGAGCAGCACTGTGGGAGAGGTACAGACGTAAAACTGGGAATTCTTGAATTTCTCTTAACACTAAACCTGTTTATGCAATACTTAAAAAACTTTATAGTTACTTTTTAAGCCTCTTCGTGTGATGGGAAATGTGCCTTAGAGATAATTTGTACTGTTGGCAGAAAAATAAGTAAATAGACTGACGGGAAAGTTTTTATCAAATCGTTATCACTTGACAAAGTGGCTTAACTTTTTTTGTACTGAAATGCAAAAAAGAAAGTGTTATGGGTAGTATTTTGTATTTGATTGGTGTATATATTTAAACAGATCACTTTCCTAACTTTGTAGCCTCTAGATTTTTTTTTTAAACTACAGTGTGTTCAGAACGTAATTGAAACGTAATGAATTCTTATAAGTCTGCAGCATTATCTGCTTGGGAATATGTACCGTTCCTATAAATCACATGGATCAAAATTTGTGTACCAATCAGTGTTGGAACTCAAGCAATGCAAGCGGAAGAGAGACAATTTCAGAGTGATTAACGGTAACTGAGCTTTTGCACATCTGGAGAATCCATATGAAACTGACTTCACTTTTAATCATGGGGGGGGGGTTCTGTAAGAGGCAGGTGTGTGCTTGTCTAAGCTGACTATTTTTCCTTTAGGGAGAAAAAAAACCCAACCTCCATATTTTAAAATGTTTTCTGTTAGAGAACTCTGAAACACAACTTTTTTTCAAATATATATATAGTTACAAATGTTATATTTTCTTTAGATGTAAGAGCATGCCTCTGTTAAGTACCATAGTAAATTCTGTTACATTATTTTTCTTTTATGTAATACATTTTTTCATTGCTTTTTTTGTTTTGTTTTGTTTTACATGATATAAATATATACTTTGTGCTTACACTGTCTTGTTCAGTCGCTGTTTTTTTTAAAAAAACATTAAACTTATCCTAGTACTCATGGGGAAGAGGTCAGGATACCTTGGGCAAAAGTTTGGCAACGAGTGAAGAATCAGACTAGCCGGTGAGATCATCAGAGGGTGGGAGGGCAGTCAACCTGGCATGCTCCTCCTTTGGGACCGTGTCTGAGTCCGGCTGGCAGCTCCCTTTCTTTCCCTGCAACGTTTTACAATGTATTTTAATTGCTCTAAGTTTTATGTGTGAACCCAGTTTTGACTGAGAAGTGAGAATACAGTATAATAAACAGTTTAATGACAGTATCTTAATGCAGCTCTCTTGAAGTATTCAGAACGGTTCACATACCTTGTTCCAGAACAAAGTTTGAGTCCAGTGGCACCTTTTAAGACCAACGAAGTTTTATCCAAAGTGTAAGCAAAGCACACTTCTTCCAACACACGAAGGCTTACACTTTGAATAAGAAATTGTTGGTATTAAAGGTGCCACTGGACTCAAACTTTGTTCTGCTGCTTCAGACCCACACAGCTACCCACCTGAAATACCATGGTTCCAGTAGTCCTGTAAGGGAAGTGAAGAGTATTACTCCCAAATAGCAGATTGGGGGGGGCAGCAGGGCCCCCCAAGACAACAGTGGCTTGCTCAAGGCCACTTAATGAATTTGGTGTAGTGGTTAAGTGCACGGACTCTAATCTGGGAGAACCGGGTTTGATTCCCCACTCCTTCACTTTGCAGCTGCTGGATGACCTTGGGCAAGCCATAGTTCTGTCAGAGCTCTCTCAGCCTCACGTACCTCACAGGGTGTCTGTTGTGGGGAGGGGAAAGGAAAGGAGTTTGTAAGCCGCTCTGAGAGTCTGAGTGAAGGGTGGGGTATAAATCCAGTCTCTTCCACCTCCGCCTCCTCTTCCTCCTCTTCTTCCAGTAAAATCTGAATTGGGACTCTCCCAGTTTGCATTCTTTGCCACTACATGAGCTCTCAATATTCTCTTAACTTTGGCAATTCTTAAAGAGCTACATGATGATTGAGATCAGCACAGTAAGGAAAAAAACCTATTTAACATTCATCTGCTTAACAAAACGGGGGGGTACAGAAATCAAGACGATGATGATGACCAGGGGTCATTTCATAGAAAAAGAGCTAGGGGAACTCATTAGCATAACTCATTAGCATATGTCACACCCCCTGACATCAGGGGCCCTGCGGTGGACCTGCAAGGCTAGCGGGAGTGCGAGGAGGCCCCGCCAAGGCCCTCCCAAAAAAAAACAGGACTCTGCAGCTTAGAGGGAGCCTTGGTTGGAAGAAGCCAGTTTTGTAACCTTTTCTCTAAGGGGACAGGGAGTCAGAAAAGTAGTTCAATGGCACAACCCACTCAGACTTTTCCATAAGAAATAACTGCCGCCCTTTTGCATGTGTTTACCACGTGTTCAACACTTTTTTCCGTATGGTGCAGTGTTTACCTGGTGCTGGCTTAAAGACATGGCAGGTTACCAGCTGAATCACAGAGGTTACATTTCAGTTTGGGACTTCAGAATTTTGATCAGATTAACCTGTTTTTGAAAAAATAGCTGGCACATTGCATATTGTTTTCCCGTTTTATTTACAGGTTCAATCTGTCCCCTTCAGCAGACAGAACCAGTTTAGTCCCTGGAGCTCAGTTTTGTTTTTCTAGATTAAAAACGGAAGGTATGCTTCCTCTCAACAATACGCCATGGGTGTGTGATATACTTGGTGGACTCCCTGGTTAAACAGAAAGCAAGGAAATGTACTTTGCAGCGGGAGGGAAGTAAGAAGTGGTGTCAACTGATGTAAGGTAAAGGTTTCCCTTGCTCAAAAGCCAGTCGAATCTGACTCTAGGGATGCGGTGCTCATCTCCATTTCCAAGCCAAAGAGCCAGCACTGTCCAAAGATGTTTCCGTGGTCATGTGGCTGGCATGACTAGACGCCAAGGCGCATGGAACACTGTTACCTTCCCACCTATTTATCTACTTGCAATTTCTTGCTTTCGAACTGCTAGGTTGGCAGGAGCTGGGACCAGAGACAGGAGCTCACTCCATCATGCGGCACTCGGGTCTTGAACTGCTGAGCTACTGACCTTCCGGTCTGCAACTCAGCGTCTTAACCACTTGAGCCACCGTAGTACACTGGGGCAAAAACTACTTTTTAAAAAAACCAAAACTTTTTTATTTTTCTATAATAATACATTCACAGAATAATACTATAACATAATTAACTTAAAAATAAAACATGAATTTACAACAAACAACTTTTGTGAGCATAAAAGAGATCTACATAACCCTTTGTTTACAGTTATTTTAATAGTTTTTTTTTTTTTTAACTTTTACTAGTTTACTTTTAATTTTACATGAGCGCTGACTGAGCCTAAACTGACCATGACTGGGCAGAGAAAACATCTTGGATTTGTGGTGGATAATTTGACAAAATTACCTATTTGGCGTATGACAATAATGGGGGGGAGGCAAATACCGTTCTGGGTATTATTAGGAGAGGGACTGAAAATAACACCTTTCTGTAAATCTATAGGTGTGATCACGTTGGGAATACTATCTGTAGTTTTGGTTGCATCATCTCAGGAAGGGTGTTGGATAGAAAAGATTCAGGAAAAGGCCAGCAAGATGATGCAGATGTTGGAGCAGCTTCCCTCCAAGGAAAGACTAGAATTTGGGCCTTTATTTAGTTAGAAGATAACTAAACTTGCACCTTGATAGAAGTTTATAAAATTATGCATAGCATACACACACCAAAACGGAGGAGAGCTAGTAAGGGTTTACAGACTTCTAAGCCCAGTGACTTCAGTGGGTTTAGAAGGCTGTAACTGACTAGGTTTTTACTGTTAAGTATTTATGGGACTTGCTTTTTCCTGAGTCCCATCGTGTTGAAGGGAAGGGAAGGGAAGGTGGAAGAACGTGTAATATGATTGACACAGAAAATAGAACTAAGAGATGGCCATTCTTGGAGGCTGTCTCTGTGTTACAGCTCTGAAATTCGCTCTGCCTTGAAGCCGCTCCTCAGCATCTTTTGGAAGCATTCAAGAGGACATATGGGCTAGAAAGTCTTGGAATCTGAGCATCCTATTTAGTCTTTTAATTAGAATCTTATTAAACCTTTCCTAACTTATTCTGGGCCCTCAGGAAGTACCGGGTTATACCTTCAAATTAATGGCACCATTTGTGTTTGTTAGGTACATCTTAAACTACTTTTCACCGTTCTTTGGTTTGGCTAACCTCATAAAACAGTGCGGACTCTAGCTTTTCCAGCTGAGTCCTTGGGCTTCATCCCTCCCCTAAAACAAACACACAAACCCTCATTGCAGCTTATTTCTATTTGTGCATCAAACTGCTCTTCAGCAAATAGATTTAGGAACTTCCACCCTTCTAGCAAAGCACCAGAGAGCTTCTAATGTTCCCGGCGTGGAGCATTGGCCAAAGTCAGTGTTCTCTCGCCATATTAAACACCAGGAGCAATGCTCCCTCTAAGCTGAGGAGTCTTGTGAGCAAAAGTTCTACTTTGTGAGCGTCTGGCATTAAAGTTGTGTGCGAGCAATTTGGCTACTGCATAGATTAGTTGGCTCTGGAGCCATCCTTCCTGAGCGAAGCCAAAAATGTGAGACGGAGTTTAAAAAACTGTGAGCTAGCTCACACTAACTCAGTTTAGAGGGAATACTGACCAGGAGTGCTCGTGTTCATCTGGGCCGTGTTGCCTACACTTTCTGCTTGAAGTCTGTGTTTCACTGTCAGCGTATCTGTCTCCATGAAGTTTGGATTTAGAGAGAGAGGAGCATCAGCACAAAAAACTCAAGGTGTGCCAGCCACCCACAGGCATGATTTCCAGCATGCAGGGCCTCAACTGCAGCGTGTCATCCCGTGGCTACAACAGGGGCGGACAGGTCAAACCTGAACTGCCTGGCTGCAATCAGGCCATCTGCCAAATTAATCCCACACCTCATTATAGGCTCCTTATCAAAAGGAGCTTTGCGTGTTGTGGACATCTGGATTCTGCTTCATGGCCATTTCTTTTTTAAAAAAGTGAGGTTTGACATAGCCCATGTAACCTTCAAGAAAGCAGATCCAGGTGGCTTTACTGTATAATGTTTTCAAGTCAAGTCAAGGAAATCAAGACACACGGTGACCTCTTTGTTTTTATATTATTGTTACTATGAACTGTCACAGATATTTGACTAGTAGGTGGTGTTCGATAATTTGCGATCTAGTCAAGTTCTTGGGGATTGCAGATGTGTCTTTGCAGGATTCTTGCTGCTCCAATGATAACTGGCACAATAGTAACCTCCTTCTCACAGAGGCTCTCTAACTCTATTCGAAGGTCTTGGTGTTTCATGATCTTCCCCTGGTCTTCCTTTTCTTTTCTGCTGTCTCTTAAGAGGGTGTGACTGGCCTAAGGTCACCCTGTGGGCTTCTGTGGCAGAGTGGGATCGAGCCTGGGTCTCCCATATCCTGGTCTGATACTAGCCACTACACCCCCCTGGCATATCATGGGGATGTCTGGCATGGAACCTTTGCCTTGACAGCCTAGATTTCCATAAACCTGTGACTTCCCCCATCTGCAGTCCAAAACGATGCCCAGTCACACATCCACAGGTGTAGGTCACCTGCTGCTTAGGGTCAGTGATGTGAGCACTCTACAGGACAAAACTTTCATCTTGGAAAACAGTTTTTTTTATAAAGGCCCATGAGCAGCTATGTGTTTGCAAAGTGCCATCAAGTTGCAGCCAAGTTATGGCGACCCTGTAGGATTCTCAAGGCAAGAGAGATGCAGAGGTGGTTTGCCATTGCCTGCCTCTGCATCGCAACCCTGGGTTTCCTTGATGGTCTTGATCAGTGGCTATTAGCCACAAGGTATAGATAGGAACTCTCGGTCTGGGGCAAGGGATGCACTGTATTCTCAGTGCTTGGGGGGGCAACAGTGGGGGGGGGCTTCTAGTGTCCTGGCCCCACTGATGGACCTCCTGATGGCACCTGGTATTTTTTTGGCCACTATGTGATACAGAGTGTTGGACTGGATGGGCCATTGGCCTGATCCAACACTGTCTTCTCTTATGTTCTTATGTCCCATCCAAGCACTAATCAAGACTGACTTTGCTTAGCAGCAGAGATCTGACCAGGTCAGGCCAGTCTGGACCACCCAGGTCAGGGCAACAGATAAGCGTTCTAAGAAAGGAGGCCCAGAAGATCACTGAGCTCCGTGTCGACCTCTACAGCTGGTTGAGGCGGTGGGTAAAAAGGTAAAGGTTCCCTTGCTCGAAAGCCAGTCGAATCCGACTCTAGGGTTGCGGTGCTCATCTCCGTTTCAAAGCCGAAGACGTTTCCATGGTCATGTGGCCGGCATGACTAAACACCAAGGCGCACGGAACGCTGTTACCTTCCCACTGAAGTGGTACCTATTTATCTACTTGCAATTTCTTGCTTTCGAACTGCTAGGTTGGCAGGAGGTGGAACTAGAGACGGGAGCTCACTCCGTCATGCAGCACACTCGGGTCTCGAACGGCTGAACTACCGACCTTCCACAGCCTGCAGTTCAGCGTCTTAACCACTTGAGCCACCGCAGCTCCTGAGGCTGTGGGTTGGAAGGGACAGACTTTACCTACTAAAGCTACTGACCATTTGCCCTCCATGATACTCCGCAGGTGCCTGGGAAGCAGCAGCTGACGTTTTCAACAACCTTAAGCAAAATACTTCTGTGTTGTTTCATCGGCTTACGCTCTTGTAAAAACAATGGTGTATACGTTTTAGCTAAGTACCCGGGTGGTCCCCAAGGCCATGTATGGACTTTCTAGCTTCTGGTATAGCCCAGAAACAGGGAGATTAAGATCATGCTTTTCAGTGCCTTGTTCTCGAAGTCGTTCATCACTAACCGCCTGTTCCTCTTAGTCTGGCCAGCACCAGGCTCCCTGTGTGCGGTCGGCAGGGCACAGGGGCAAATTCAACAGATAGCTGAGCTGGCAATTGTTTGAAAGTGTGCTTTTTCCCATAGGAAAGAGGTCAGGGAAACAGCAGGCATTAGCTACAGCGAGCCCTGGCTATTACCATCTCCCCACATGAGCTGAATGAAATGCATTTTTCCTGCATAAAAAGTTGGATGGCTCGAAGGCTTAAACTTCTCAGCTCTCGAAAGAGTATATCTTACAGACACCATCTATCCTTTCCAAGGAACAAAGGTCACACTTGAGCGTTTGTATACAGTTGGTGCAGACGCAGGGCTTCACGCGTCCCAGCCGTACTCTTACATAGCTCCTAGATGTATGTTTGAGTCCAGAAGGTCCTAGCTTTTAAAACAGAATGTTCTAGCTCCGTCACAGAAATAAAGTTTGAAAAACGTTAAGGATTAATTCTATTTGCAGTGGAAGCAAAGGTTTACTCATGAGAGGCCGGGAAAGTGCAGGCAGCACAGGCCGATAGGGTAGAAAATATCCCCTCTTGTGACAACAAAGGGGTTCTGTGTGATTTCCCTGACCAGTCAGAGCCTGTCTGGTGTCGTGATTAGAGTATCTGACTCGGATCTAAGAGACTCGGGTTCAGATCCCCAGCTGGCCACAGATGCTTGCTGGGTGACCTTGGGCCAGTCACACGGTGGGACCTGGGGGTCCCCCGGAACTACAGCTCCTCTCCAGAGGCAGAGATCAGTTTCCCCTGGAAAAAAGGGATGCTTTGGAGAGTGGATTGTATGGCAGGACTGAGGTCCCTGTCCTCCCCGGGTGGTACCCCCAAATCTCCAGGAGTTTCCCAACCTGGAGCTGGCCACCCTAGCCCCCAACCCTCCTGCCAGTTGCCGGGGGACCTGGCAGCCCTAGTCACACCCTCACAGGGTTGTTGTAAGAAGGATAAAATGGAGGAGAGGAGAATGATGTTTGGGGGGGGGAGGCAGCATAGACAGGGAGCATGGAGCTTACCCCCTCCTTCACAGAGCAAGGGGGGTTGAGGAATGTCCCTGAGCTATCACAGGTGTGGTGCAGCGGTTTGAATGTCAGCACAGTACATTACGGGGTCGAAGAGTGGGGACACCTACTGAGTACATGGAAGTCACTCATGTTCATCATTGGTAATCAGAAAAAAGGGGAAGGAAATTTTTGTGTAAAGCTTCCCTGCTTAATTGTGAAGGGAATTTTTACCACGGGCATTCAGGTAAGTACTTATTTACAAATCTGGAATCAGTTTTATTAGAAAGCTAGTTATCAAAAGCCCTGGACCATTAGAGGTAGAATCCAATGGTTACAAGCTTTCGCTGTTCCCCTTCTTTGCTTTAGACAGTTCCGATTCTTGGCTCTTTCAATATAGGACTTCTGTCTTGCTATATCCAATCTTTTCCTTAAAAAAAAAAAAGCAGCAACTATTCACTTTTAGCGTACCTGTGTCAGAGTCAGTCCACCCGAAAGGCCGTGTGCGCACGCACCGTGTTTATGAAGGGCAGCGGTGTCAACCGTTTTCAAATAAAACACAACAGTTATGCGCCTGACATTCTGTATTTTGGCTTAATCGTCGGCCAGAACTCTTCTCGCCTTCTTTATGGGAAGGGGTGTTCAGCTGGGCTGGAGGAAGGAGATAAAAATTTTTTTTGAAACCTTATCGAGGCAAAATAAAACCATCAACAATTGCATGACTAATGTTCCAGAAAGCCTGGATTTGAGTTGACATTTGTTTTTATTAACTTGGAAGAAGAACAAAGCGCCTCTCCCACGTCCTCGTGTGTGGACTACACCCCTGTTTGAAATCTCTAGGTAAACACACACATCTGCTGCTTTGCACTGGTGTCTAGAAGTCTCCTGGCTGCGGGGAACGTGAAAGGTGCCTGGCCCAGACAACCGGAGAGGTGCACTCTGTACACTTCTGAGGCGTAAATGTGTGTTGCTGTTCATTCCTCTTCTGTGGCCATTCATCCCTGTCAAAGTGTGGGAATCCTTTCCTCATAGGGCTGCCAACCTCCAGGTGGCACCTGGAGATCACCCAATATTACAATTGATCTCCGGGCACCCAAGATCAGTTCCCTCGGACAAAATGGCTGCTTTGGAGGGTGGACTCCGTGGCCTTATACCCTGCTGAGGTCCCTCCCCTCCCTAAAATGGTTTGATGATTTTAAATTGTCTAAATTGTTTTTATTCTTTTATGATGCCAACGGCCCTGTTAGCCCCCCTGAGCCTGCCTCACAGTGTGTGTGGGGGAATAAATCAGAGGGACCCCTCTCAGAGATGACCTGTGAGTCTCCTCCTCCTCTAACTCCAGCTCCCTGCTCTCAAACCTTCCAGAAAATAACCCACAATCCTTTCTGTGGTGGGTAGGGATGCCTCAGGGCAGTGGTGGGAATATTTTTTGAAACAAACTATAGATGACTCCCCTTGAGACAAATACATACACAATAGGGTTGCCAAGTCTATTTACCTTGGCGGCGGGGGAGCCTCGCTGGGCTCCGGGAGCTCTCCGGCGATGCGTGCGCGCGCCGCCAGCACGTCACAGGAAGTGACGCGCTACATCGCTCAAGTTGAGGGTGTGGCCACCATCGTCAGAGGGAAAACCATAGGGGTTTCCCTCCGACAATCGGGGCCACGCCCCCAACGTGAGCGACATTGGTTGCATCACCTCTGGTGACGCGGCCACGCTGTGCTTCGGGGGGACCGAGTTCCCCCTGGGGCCCGATTCTGTGGTGGTGGAAATTGGGCCTCCAAAGCGGGGGTTTACCTGCCACCCGCCCCCACTTGGCAGCCCTAATACATACCCCAATGCTTCCTTTAGGCCCACTTCATACATTAGGAGAGCAGTGAGGTATTTCCCCATAGCATAATCCCTTGCAGATTCAGTCAAGTGGGAAGAGTATAATCCTGTAGAAACCTCTCATCCTGTAGATACTTGCAGGGCCTTAACCTGGACTGGAGACGTGGGACTGGATTCTTCCCATCTAATCTTGGGCGAACCTCACATGATTCTGTCTGTCTCTGTTAGGTGGTGAAACAGAGAATACAGTGATCTCTGTGCTGGCCTAATTAATTGGTCGTGGAAAGTGCAGTCGAGTTGCAGCTGAGTTATGGCAACCCCTTCGGGTTTTCGGGACACAAGAGAAACAGAAGTGGTTCGCTTTTATGTAGGAACCCCCGGCCTTCCCTGGTGGTCCCCCGTCCAAGTACTGTCCAGGGCGGACCCTGCTTAGCTCCTGAGATCCGATGAGACTGAGCTAGCCTGGGCTATCCAGGTTAGAGCAGCAGAATCTATTACCATCACACCAAGAACATTCATGCCCTCCGCTCCATGTTACCTGTGGGTGCTGGAGATGGGGGAACCGGAGATCAGCAGTGAGGCAGCACATTGATCCACGAAGCAGGTGGCTCTCTCCACTGCATCTGGGGACAGGGCCGTAGCCAGGACTTTTGACTTCAGGGGGGCATTTAAACAAGTCAGGGGGCACCCCCCAAAAAACACTGCTGGCAGGCAAGGCAGAGCAACAGCTCAGCTCAGCATGAAAAATAAAATAAGCCGGCTGGATGGCAAGTTGGGAGGCCTGGGCGGTAAGTCAGGGGGCCTGGGCCCGAGATGCCCCCTTGTAGCTATGGGCCTGACCAGGGACCTTTCCAAACAAGTGGTCATTTCTGGCAGTGTTCATTTACTGATTCTGAAGCATGCTCCACCTCTTATCCTACAGCAGCGATGAAGAAGAGTTGGATTTCTACCCCGCCCTTCACTTGGGAGTCTCAGAGCAGCTTACAATCTCCTTTCCCTTCCTCTGCCCACAACAGACACCCTGTGAGGTAGGTGGGCCTGAGAGAGCTCTGAGAGAACTGCTTGTGAGAGAACAGCTCTGAGAGAACTTGTAACTGAACCAAGGTTATCCAGCTGGCTGCATGTGGAGGAGTGGGGAATCAAGCCCGGTTCTCCCAGCTTAGAGTTTGCCGCTCTTAAACACTACACCATTAGGGGAAAAAAGAGGGTTGTGGACCTGCCTTCAGATGGCTCACACCAGGGGCACAGCAACTGTTCCGTTTGTCCTTCCATTATTTTTTGGCAGAGAGATAATGAGAGAAGGGGGAAGAGAAGGAGAAAGACAGACGCTGTGAAAGAAGAGGGGTTCTGCTCAGCATAATTTATTTTATTTACTTCTTTTGTACCCCACCTTCCTCCCCAATAGAGACCCAAAGTGGCTTACATCCAGTGTTCCCTCTCAGCTGAGTTAGTGTGAGGTAGCTCACAGTTTTTTAGCCTCCAGCTCACACAATTTTTTCTCAGCTCAGGGAAGAGGGCTCCAGAGCAAACTAATTTTTGCAGTAGCCAAATCGCTCGCTCACAACTTCAATGCCAGTAGCTCACAAAGTAGAATTTTTGCTCACAAGACTCCACAGCTTAGAGGGAGCATTTCTCTTGCCCACTGTATTCTCACAACAACCCTGTGAGGTAGGTGTGGCTGAGAGCATGTGCCTAGCCCTCCAGGTCATCCTGCAATCTTCCACGGCAGAATGGAAAGCTGGGTCTCCTAGTTCAGCGCTCTTAACCGCTGCCCCTTGCGGGCTCTCTCTCATACCCCCAAGGTGTCTGCGTCCTCCTAGCCTGTTCCTATTGCCTGTGATTGTATTGAAGAAATACAGAATTAAGTTATCAGCCATTCCACTCAGTGTTCCAAATCCCAGTGTTCCTTTGGTTGTTTTAACCAGGGCTTTTTTTTGTAGAAAAAGCCCAGCAGGAACTCATTAGCATAATAGGCCACACCCAACAGCAGAAACTCATTAGCATATTAGGCCACACCCTGACCGCACAGCTCATTAGCATATTAGACCACACCCCATGTTACCAGAAGTGTGGTCATCCAGCCACACTTACGTTTTGCTACTTATTCTGTTTACCTTGTTTGTTGTCAAAACCCAGGGCCTTTTTTGGTAGCAGGAACTCCTTTGCATGTTAGGCCACACACCCCTAATGTAGCCAATCCTAATGAGTTTCTGCTGTTGGGTGTGGCCTATTATGCTAATGAGTTC
>NW_015164292.1:31650-62058 GCF_001447785.1 Gekko japonicus
TGGTGGGGGGGGGGGCAACAGTGGGAGGGCTTCTAATGTCCTGGCCCCACTGCTGGACCTCCTGATGGCCCCTGGAATTTTTGGCCACTGTGTGACACAAGAGTGTTGGACTGGATGGGCCATTGGCTTATCTTGTGTTCTTATGTGGGCAGCAGTCGGTAGCATTCTCACCCAGGGTGTGAGCAAGGCTTTGAGGGACCGAAAGAAGGATTTCAGCTTTTCTGTCCCTCTGCCGGTTCCTCCCTGTGACTTGAATAAATGACATGAAACAAGTAAATGGAGGCAAACTGCATCATCGTATGTTTAACTGAAGAGGACCCCAATATGGAACTTTTGGAACTGCAGGACACTAACAGTTCCACCCCAAGCAGGCCTGCTCAAACTCCTACTCCAGTCTTCCAGCCAGTTCCCATAGAGGTCCGACAACAGAGGCCGAGGCCTTCCCCTGATGTTGCCTCCTGGCACCGGGATGTGTGGGGAGGTTCCCTTTAGTTACCATGGCTAGTAGCCACTGATAAGACTTCACCTCCCTGAATCTATCCAATCCCCTTTTAAAGCCGTCTATGCCTGTGGCCGTCACTACATCCTCTGGCAGCGAATGCCACGTTTTAATCCCTCTCTGTGCAAAGAAGTATTTCTTTTTGTCCATCCATGGGCAAGAGACGAGCAGAGGTGTTTGGTCATTGCCTGCCTCTGCACAGCAACCCCGGACTTCCTCAGTAGAGTTGCCAGTCCTGGGTTGGGAAATACCTGGAGACTTTGGGGGTGGATCCAGGAGAGGGCGGGGTTTGGGGAGGGGAGGGGCCTCAGCATGGTGCAATGCCACAGAGTCCACCCTTCGAAGCAGCCATTTTCTCCAGGGGAGCTGATCTCTGTCAGCTGGAGATCAGTTGTAAAAGCGGGAGATCTCCAGGCCCCACCTGGAGGCTGGCAACCCTATTCCTCGGTGACCTCCCATCTAAGTCCTGAGTGCCGGGAACCCTGCTTCACTCTCCAGCTCCGACGAGCTTGGGCTCGTTGGGGCTATTCAGGCTGCTGTAATGAAAGAAAGCTGGATGAAAAAGCCATAATCTTTGCGCTCACGGGCACACCCGTCGGGCACGTCCTGTTGTGTGTGCCATCCTAAGCAGCGTTACCCCCTACATCCCACTGAAGCCAATCGGCTTCAAAAGGCGCAGCTCTCCTCAGGATGGCACAGTCCATTTGCCAGATGTTGCCACTGGAGAAGCCGATGCCCCGAGGGAGCTCCGTCAAAAGGGCCAGCGTTGCAGCTGTAAGAGAGACGAGGCAGCCAAAAAGCTCCTGCCAAAGATTTCCATTCAGACAAAACAGAACATGCAGGCGGCCTGATCTGCTCGGCTGCTTGGCAACGGAGTTATAAAACTTGCCGCTCAGGAGTCGGCGGCGCTGGCAGCAACAAAAGGGGCTCTTGAAAATCCAGCATAACAAGTGTGTGTGGCCTTTCAAGTGGACAGCCGCGCAACAGATCAAGGGAGGGCTCTTGCAGATTTATAGCTTGGTCAGAACAGATTGCCTTTTAGGGTGTGCTCTACTGTAGCTTGCCCTCCAAATGAGACTGAGGGAACGAGCGGAGGTTGCCAGAGCATCCCACAGAGGTCCCCAACAAGGTGCCAGTGGAGCTCACAGACACCTCTCCTGGTGCTCACCAAATCTTTTTAGAAAGTGGGCAGGGCCAGGTGGCTTTTGCCCAGCAAGGCTACTGATTGGCCGTTGGAGATGTGATTGACTGTGAAGATTTTTTTTTTTTAATGTTGCTTGGGCAGCCACTGCCACTGCAGCACCAGGGTCTTCACTGTATGACTGAAGGTAAGCTGGGGCTGCCATTTTGTGGCTAGCTCCACTGCCAACATAGGGCTGCCAACCTCCAGGTGATGGCTGGAGATCTCCCGCTATTACAAGTGATCTCCAGACGATGGAGATCAGTTCCCCTGGAGAAAGTGGCTGCTTCGGAAAGTGGACTTTATGGCATCCAGGGCTTTTTTTCTGGGGGAATGCACGGGAACGGAGTTCCGGAACCTCTTCAACAACATTGTTTTTAAAATGTTTAAAAGTTCGTGATTTTTCAGTATACAGATCGATAACTTCATTTCCCTCTTGAGAGTTCTGGCACCTCTTTTTCAAAAAACGAAGAAGCCCCGATGGCATTATACCCCACTGAAGTCCCTCTACTCCCCAAACTCCACCCTCATCTACGCGGGAAGATCACACCCGTCAGAAGAGAAAGTCATGTTGAGGGACACAAGGAGACACTTCTGTCATGCTCTGGCGATTGACATGTCCTGCTGCAGAGCTCTGGAAGGTACTGCGGGTAGCTGTGTTTCAAAACAAGGGACAATCAGCAGCCAACTTGCCCACCTAGTTAGAAAACAGGTATAGCTGGGATCAGGGCTATTTTTGGGCAGGAACACACAGGAACAGAGTTTCGGCTGGCTCCCAAGTTGGCCACGCCCAGCAGGATCTCATTAGCATAATAGGCCACACCCAACAGCAGAAACTCATTAGGATTGGCTACATTAGGGATGTGTGGCCTAACATGCAAAGGAGTTCCTGCTACAAAAAAGCCCTGGGTTTTGACAACAAACAAGGTAAACAGAATAAGAAGGGAAAGGTGGGTGTGGCTGGATAACCACACTTCTGGTAACATGGGGGTGCGTCCTAATGTGCTAATGAGCTGTGCTGGCAGGGGCGTGGCCCAATATGCTAATGAGTTTCTGGTGTTGGGTGTCACCTATTATGCTAATGAGTTCCTGCTGGGCTTTTTCTACAAAAAGAGCCCTGGCTGGGATAATCCATGATGTGCAAATTGGAGCAAGAGGTGGGGTTGCAATGAAGCTGCCATAAAGGAGTGAAGGGGAGCTGGGTGAAAAGGGTCAAAGCCCCTCTGAAAGCATAGCTCCAGTGCTCTGTCAATTGCAAAGGTTCCCTATTTGCTTCTGGGCCAGGTTGCTGTTAGGGAGATGGGAGCTATGAGCTTGATATTGAACACAATCCACATACAAATACCCCAGAGAAGTGGCAACGTTCCGGAGGAGAGAACTGTATCATTCTTGATGAGGATCACAGCCATCAAGCCCAAAGTGCTTGCGGTCTCACTTTATTTATTTTTTTTGCTCTAAATCAGAGCTTCCCAAACTTATTTGGCCTACCGCCCCCTTTTCAGGAAAAAATTTACTCAGCGCCCCCCTGGAAATCTACCGTCAAGAAGTGGACAAAAAGATGCAGTGACAAATGTGCACATAGTAAAGAAAGATATTGTTGTAAGGCTGCGATCACACACACTAAATAATCCACTTTCAATGCACTTTCCAACTGGATTTTTACCGTGTGAACTGGCAAAATCCAATTCAAAAGTGCATTGAAAGTGGATTATTTTGTGTGTGTGACCGCAGCCTAAATAAGACACTTTGAAGCTCAAAATCATAAAAGTAGTTTATAAAATCAACCATAGTAACATTTGCATACACAAAGAAAATAAAGATAAAGAAGGCCGTGATTGTGGGGACCCCTCTCCACCTCCACCTCCACCTCCCTCCCTGATCCCAGGGAAGACCAGGAGAAAGCAGGAAAAGGCTGCTTTAAATAGGTCCCGGACTCTTCTTTCTTTATGGTTCCCCCACCCCCTTATTTGCATTCCACCACCACCCCAATTGCACCCAAGGCTCCTACCGCTCACCTGGATCATTCCAGCGCCCCCCAGGGGGCAGTATTGCCCACTTTGGGAACCAGTGCTCTAAACCATAATGAGGCTGAAGTTGATTCCCAGTTCCCAGTTCCTTATTTGTTCCTTATATATCATACAACCCCATGTTCAGGGGAATCTCCCCTTCTTCTATTTGGAGCCTCACCAGCAAGCTTGTATCTCAAAGGAGATTTGAATAAGGAACTGGTACAACCTTATGCCCTCTGCACCCCAAAATAAGGTATAGACCACCACAGATCATACACCCCCATGTTCAGGGGACTCTCCCCCTTCTAGGGGACATGTGCTGTTTCCTGGTCCAAAGAGCAGTTGTTGTGCCAGCTGCTCCAAAGTGGAGTGCCCCCAGCATAATCACACAGGCAGACACTGGGGCCAGTTGCACCCCAAAATAATCTTGGGACCACCCCAAGTGAAACAGTCTCACATTCAGGAGACTGTCCCCTGCAAGGACATACAGTGGTGCCCGGTCCAAACAGTGGTTCTGGCGCCACTAGCTTCTATTTGGAATACCACCAACAGGCCTATATCTCAAAGGAGATTTGAATAAGGAACTTCAAAACATGAACGCTAATGTTCCCTCCCACAGCCCAGGCGGGTAGACTGAAATTTTTATGGACACTTATGGGAAACAAGTTCGCACTTCAAATTTTCTGACTTACCATTTCACAGTCCATCCATACTCTGGGCTTGCAATTGACTGTACGGTAAGCTTCCAGGGCGTGAGGGCCGCCAGTGACCAGGCAGCATGTAAAGATGCTGTTTTGATCCTAAAACACAATAGTTTGGACCTGGACCCTCCTCAATATTCTCCTCAGTATCCCAGTGCTCCTTGGGGCTTTCAAGGCCCACGTCCAAGAGAAGTCCCTGCTCTCCCCAGGCACGTAAGACAAGGGTTTGGGCCAACCTGAGGTGGCTTTGGCATACTTTGATATACCTTGGTGACAACAACAGAAATCTGCTGCTACCACAGGGGCCATCATCAGACAAAGCCCTGTCCAAGGAGGAGGACAGTTTTGACTGGGGAAAATAAACCTACAGATAGCAGGTCAAAAATCAGTGTTCAATGAACTGGCTTTATACATTTTATACTGTTCTGTCCAAAATTTTAGCCACATTGGTGAGGCAACACCAAAAATATTAAAAAATAAAATAAACAACTTCCCAAGTGGAAGACGAATTTGCGCAGGACAATTAAAAACTTAACACAACATTCTGGACCTAGTATATGTAAGGAATCTCGGTGGTTAAACTATGACATTTTAGGATGAGAAGCCATACTTGGACCATGCATATTGTTGCTTGGAACACCCCACTTTGTATAAATCAGCACAAGAACTGGGTTTTGGACCTCTGACCTCACTGGGAGAGTTCCTTATTCAAATTTTCTTTGAAATACAGGCCTGTCAGTGGTACTCCAATCAGAAGCTTGTGGCGCCAGAACCAGTATTTGGACCAGGCCCCCAGATCTCTAGGAATCTCCCAACCCTATAAAGAGTCCCTATTTGTTTGGGAGCACAATTTGATCCTTGCGGGCCAGCTGATCTTGCACGTGCTCAGCCTGTTCAGAAGCTCTTGCAAGGCTTTGCTGACGTCTGTACCTTTGAGACACGCTTGGCCTGTTTTTATTTCACCAGACAGGGTGCGTTTGCCCAAAGCAATTTCAAGGCAGGCTAAACTTCCAAGCTGCCCACTGAGCTGTGCTTTCTGCTTCTTTATTTACTTTTCCATCTTGCTCGACTGACAGGCCGCTTCTCCACCGCTTGCAGAAGATGGCCCCTCCCTCCAGAGGTACTTCAGGGAGCCGACCACGTGGACCGCAAACAAAGTACACGAGGTAAAACTTCAGGCCTGGGCATGCTGGTTTACCCAGGCCTAACATTTCATCTTGCTGATTGCCTCAGACAAGCTATCAATTTAATTATCTGTTTTTTTCTTCAGCCAAACTAACCACGGACATTGATAGATTCCGCTGGGTAGCCAATACTGGTCTGAAGCGGTAGAACAAAGTTTGCGTCCAGTGGCACCTTGAAGACCAACAAAGTTTTATTCACGGTATGAGTGTGCACACGAAAGTTCATACACTGATTAAAACTTTGTTGGTCTTCAAGGTGCCACTGGAGGCAAACTTTGTTCTTATGGACATTAATGCCAGCATGTCCAAAGTTACCCATAGCCTATGCACACTTCCTTCTGAATTAAGATCAGAGGCATGCTGTTATGTTTTACACCCAAAAACACTTAGTTTGAGAGTGTCTAAGAGCCACTCACCCTCAGAGGAGCCGCTGCTGTTCCCTACTATTTGATGTGAACCACTGCTCTGGGCCTAACTCGGGATGGGAAAGAGACATGCCAGGGGTAGGGTTTCATGAAGAGATAATCTTCAAGGATTATAACCACTCATGATCCCAGGTTCCCAGGGCTGAGCAGGTGCCTGCCTGTCATTGGCCTTCCAGCCTAGAGATGCTGAAAAGGGGCAGGGCAGCCGGACAGTCCTAAGATGGACCCAACACAGCCCAAGAAAGTAGACAAAAGCAGACTCAGGAGGAGGAGGAGAAGACTTGGTTTTATTCCCCACTTTTACTACCCGAAGGAGTCTCAGAGCGTCTTACAATCGCTTTCCCTTTTCCCCACAACAGACACCCTGTGAAGTAGGTGGGGCTGAGAGAGCTCTGAAAGAACTGCTCTTGAGAGAACAGCTCTGAGAGAACTTGTAACTGACCCAAGGTCACCCTGTTGGCATTATTTATTTATTCATTTATTCATTCAATTTATACTCCGCCCTCCCCACCGGAGCAGGCCTTATGTGGAGGAGTGGGAAATCAAACCCATTTCTCCAGATTAGAGTCTGCCACTCTTAACCACTATACCATGCTGGCTCTCGGGGGGCAGGGGATCAAGGAATGGGGTTTTTGGAACAGGGCATGGCCTAGACCAGTGAAGGGTAGAAAAAGTCAGAGGAGAATTTGAGAGGAAAAGAAATTTGTAGGAAAGCAATGCTCCCTCTAAGCTGTGGAGTCTTGTGAGCAAAAATTCTACTTTGTGAGCTACTGTCATTAAAGTGGTGAGCGAGCGATTTGGCAACTGCATAAATTAGTGTGCTCTGGAGCCATCCTTCCTGCGCTAAGACAAAAATGTGTGAGCCGGAGGCTAAAAAACTGTGAGCTACCTCACACTAACTCAGCTTAGAGGGAACACTGGAGGAAAGGGTGGGGAGATAGGAGTGTTGCCCAGGTAAGGAAGGATAACTTTCTGTATGACTTTTGTGAATAACCCAAATCTTAAAAACTATTTGGCTTCACACTATCCAAGGTTTTCCTTTCTTCATGTTCCTGGTGCAGAGAACGGATGCTCAGGCTTCCTTTACAGAATCCAAGGACTCAGCCAACCAGGGCTCTGACAGGTCCTTGCATGGAGTTCTAGACACAGAGTTCCACTTCAGTCCAAAATAGTAGAAGCAACATCTGTAGATCCATGCCCACTCAGGTCTCAGGAGACTATTTGGGGGGTTCCTAAGCAGCCACAACATTGCTGATCCTTCCAAGTCAAAGGTCAGAGGGGGAGACTGAAGGAAGCAGGGAAGCAGAATGGGGGTGGGACCGAAAAATGTAGGTATGGGGGTGGGAGAGAACAAAAGCGAAGAGGCTTCCAGTGGAGGGGAAGGAAAGCTTAAAAATGGGGGGCTATAAAATAGGTAAGTGGGTGGGTGGATAGGAGGGTGAGAAGGAAACAGAGAAAGGAGAGAGGCTGTGGGGGTTGGTGGGAGAAGGAAAGAGGAAATAGTGCAGGAAGGTGCATAGTTTGGCGTAGTGGTTAAGTGCACGGACTCTAATCTGGGAGAATTGGGTTTGATTCCCCACTCCTCACTTGCAGCTGCTGGATGACCTTGGGCAAGCCATAGTTCTGTCAGAGTTGTCCTTGAAAGAGCAGTTCTCTCAGCGCTCTCTCAGCCCCACCTATCTCACAGGGTGTCTGTTGTAAAGAGGGGAAGGGAAAGGAGTTTGTAAGCTGCTCTGAGACTCTGAGTGAAGGGCGGAGTATAAATCCAATCTCCTCCTCCTCCTCCTCTTCTTCCTCTTCTTCTTGGTAGAAATGAGATATCTTCTGTGATTCCTCATAGACTATGACACTTGTCAATAATGTTTAATGACATGGCCCTCAAACTAGCTCCAAACACAATTTTTGTCTCTCTGACACCCTTAAATGTGTAGCATACGAACAAAAACGGACCAACTTTTGAGCAGCTTCCTCCTTGAAATAAATCATGCAGGGTAAGATAATGTCCTAACAAGTATGCCTTACTGTGCAAAAGATTAGAATGGGTGTGGGGAACTTGAAAAGCAATTTATGGGGAGGCGGGTGAAGAGGACAGATAAATCAGTTGTTCTTCCTGCTGCACACTTCCCTTCTGGTGGCTGGTTGCCTCATTCTTCACCCACTTCCTGACACAGAAACTGCAATTGTGAAAACACCTGAGATGCAGTCCTGCCGAAAACTACGACTGGGGCTAACCTGGATTCTTAGACTTGAGGACTGCAGCCTTTACTAATTATTGTGCTACAACATCTGTTCCACAGTACATCAGTTACTAACTCATTATTTACTAGCCAAGAGTACCTGTAGTTTTGCTTGTTTGATTCTGCCCAAAGGTCAATCAGTTGAACTAGTATATTAATCAACAACAACTAGTTGCTTGAACAGCAGAAGCCAGTTTTAGTCAGTGGAGATGAGAGATAACTTTTCTCTGTGCTCTTCTGGATGTCATCAGTTAGCAAAGACAACAACAAAGATTGCTCTCTCTTTTAACCACGAGTGGGGACTTTCATTGTAATTTGCTGTTGAAAGCGGTTTTCCACATCTCAGAGAGACACCTATTCACCTGCAATTGTTTCACCTACTCATCAGTTCACGCAGGCCATTTCAGGGGAGACTTTTGGGCCGCATTCAGCTGTTACATGCGACTAATGACAACGTGTGTGAAAACATCGCATGGGCTCACATACTGATGAGACCAGTCTAGCCTGGGCCATTCAGGTCAGGGCAAGATTAATACCTTCCTGCTAAGCAGCTCCAAACCTCAGCAGACAAGAGCACCTGCGCTATTTGCCCATTTTGTTGTTGTGTTTTTGCATTTGCGTGTGTGCGTGTGCCTGGAAGTCATGGCGACTCCTACTGGGGCATGGAGAACATTTGGATAAGTGGCTTGGTAGCCTATCTCTGCTTCCTGGCCCTGGTATTCTTTGGCGGTCTCCCATCCTTTGAATGCTAACACCACCAGAACACTGCAGAGGTGAACCTGCTTAGTCTTCTGTACAGTTCCTTTACCCGTTTCGTTCCTGTCATCCTATCCAGCTCCCCCTAAGAGGACATTGCGTGGAATGCCCATGAAACACAATATAGGTCTAAACGAAGGACGTCTGCAAAAAGGGCTGTGTCATGGAACCTCCTCTTGTCCAGCGTGTCCAACAGACTGAGATAGAACTGTGCCAGAGTCACCATTCTGACCAATCCTGAAGTCCCAAATCCATATTTTCCTAGTATGGGATGCTCCGGCACTCCTGCAGTTAAAGCTCAATTATAAAGCAACATTAAAAATATAACAACATATTAAAAACATTGGATTCATCCTGCTTTGTTCATGTGCTATACACCTTTCAATGGTGTGGATCTTACCCCTATCCTACCACTACCAGGGGTCCCCAGTGTGTTGACTATGGGCCCCATGGTGCCCACCAAGTGGTTTTAGGAAGTCAGCGGGGCTAGGTGGGGCTTTTGCAGAACAGGGCTTCCGATTGGCTCTGTAGACTAGAAGGTATCCCGTTTAACAGAGTGTCAGCCTCTAATACTGGAGAGTTACATATAACCTCGATCTCTGATATTTTGTGGTTGACTTTGCCTCCTGCAGCCGCCATTTTGTGACTGGCTCTTCCTACTGCAGCCGCCATTTTGTGACTGGCTCTTCCTACTGCAGCCGCCATTTTGTGGTTGTGCCTGCCCCCCTGTGTCAGAATTCCAAAGGTGCCCTCAGGCTCAAAAAGGTTGGGGACCCCTGATCTAACCATTGCCAAGCCAGACAACACGTACACGTGATGCCTCTGCTACCACTAGTTGCTGATATGTCGTGCAGTGGCCCAAGGCCTTTCTGTGATGATCCTGATAGGTTAGTAGTGCACCCTACTGGCACAGTGGTGGTTGGGTACTCTTCTGGATCAGATACTTAATTGCTGATCCAGCAGCTCATGAGTACAGGCCTTTCATCCCTCAAATCATTCATGCCGTTATAGAGTATATTAAAGAAACTGCAGCCGTTTATGTCCAGAGAAGCCACTGCCACAGTTGGGCAGGCTTTAACAATGGTCGTATTGTGCTCAGCCTCTCCTACATTGTCTTTCTTGTTCCTGGGAGACAGCTGGGTAGGAGCACAATCGGTCACTCTTCTCTTTAATCAGCTGGTTCCCAAGGGAGGCTTGGAAACGAGAAGGTTGCACTTGTAACACACACACACACACACACTCGGTTGTGAAACTGCTGGCTGGATCAGACAGTGGTAGCTCTGTTTGCCCGGAAAGCCAACGGCTTGGATCCTAAGGTGCCGTTCCGCCCGTACGAGAGACGTCCTTCTGTGGAAATGGCATTTCCAGTTGCACAGCAGGGGGAGGTGGTGCTCCTCATTTGCTACAGACGCCCTCTTTGCTCCCTGCTCTGTTCCGCAGTCATTTGTACATAAGGAGACCCTCACTAGATAATACTCTTTTCAGGCCCACAGCTGGGATTTTGTGGCTTGTGGGGCAATTTTTTTCCCCCTGGTGGGGCTGAAGTAGGGTTGCCAAATCGTTTTTACCTCGCGGCGGGGGGCTCCCGTTCGGCGTCCTGAACGCGTGCGCCGCATGCACATCACCCGGATGTGACGTGATGACGCTGGGCATGCTGGGGGCGGGGCCACAGCTATTTGAGGGGATTGAGGATAAAACTCTATGTTTTCCCCTCAAATGGCTGTGGCCCCGCCCCCAGCGTGCCCAGCGTCATCACATCACATCCAGGTGACGTGCACGCCGGGGTGGGGTTTCCCCCGGGGCCCGATTCCACGGTGGCGGAAATCGGGCCTCCAAAGCGGGGGGAAATCCACCCCCCGGGGGGAATTGGCAGCCCTAGGCTGAAGTTCTCACTGCAGAAAGAAAAGCCATTTAGCCAATAGAAAGCAGTTACCAGGATAGATCTCTAAATTGCAAACTGTCACCCACTTTAGATGACAGTTCTCACCTGCCGCAAGGTAATCACTTCTGCCAGCCTAAGCAACAATTCTGATAACAAGCTGGCAGGTTGGGGGTGATGCCTTCTATAGTCAAGAAAGCTAACACTTAGGCAGAAAAACTCTCTTAAAGGACACCAGTTTCTTGACACAGAGTCAGAAGGTATCCTAGAGGTCACCTACTCCAACTCCTCGTTCAGTGCAGGAATTAGTCAACTACAGCACCCCACTCTGCTTAAAGGAGCCCATGCCTTTAAAAAAAGGTTTCAACATGATTGAAAAAAAGCATATACAGGATAAATTCTTGTGGCACTGTGCCTTTAAGAAAGGGGGCGGAGCTCCCAAAGCCCCACCGTAGCTACGGGCCTGACTTTTTTTGATGCTGAGGACAGACGTCTCCTTTCATTTGGGGGATCACTGACAGCATTTAAAACCCTGAATCTACTGATGGTGGGAAAAGGTTGGGATGCCCGTTAGTATTTCTCTCCTTCAAGACAAGAGACTCTACGTGTATTTCTAAATGGTAACACAGTTACCAGACTTTCTAGAAAGCTAGGATACTATAAAGCTACAAAGAAAGAAAGAAAGCTACCAAGCAAGCAAGCAAGCAAGATGCAGAGATATAGCTCAAGGCATCTTGATGGCTATGAAAGTCCAAAAGAGAAACATTTCTACATCTTTCCCCACAAAGCTTAAATTTGGCACATACGTAATCCAAGGCATGTTGACAGAAAATAGGATATTTTTAAACCAAACCGTCCAGACTTGTGGCATGGATTTTACATCACAATAATGACCAACATTCCAGCACAACGCCAGCCAAGGAACATATGAGGGAGAGACGCTCTGTTGCTTCTTTGCATGCTTGGATAAGACTTGGATTGGGAGAGGAAAGCTCTTGGGAGCAGGGAGCAACCATCTCTACTTGCAAAAAGCAAGATTTATCTAGTAGAATATATATACAGTTGCTCTTCACCTGTTCAGTGACTGGCCAGCGGGGTCAACACTGGTCAAATGATGCGGTCACAGAAAGTTAAGACGTGAAACCCCAAGTAGTCCAAGACACCATGAATGGTAGGAAAAGCCTGGAAATTGCAATTTGGCATTCCATTAAAACATGGGCCACTGTCTTGTAATGACGACAGGCACTCCAGCAGGAACCTGAGAAAGTCACACATGTATGAAGAGAGACTCTTCCTTCATTGACTTGGAGAAGGGGGATTTCCAGTGATAGCCAGGAAGTTGTGTATATTCCTGTAGAATGCAAGCTATTTACACATCATCTTACATAAATCTTTGTCTATTATTCAGGATTATTCATCCTGTCAGGTTCTCACAATCACAACTCCAGATTAAAATTTAAACTGTTTCCAAATTGGGGGGAGGGCGGCATGAAAATGGCACCCCATTACAGAAGAAGAGAGATTGGATTTATACCCCGCCCTTCACTTGGAGTCTCAGAGCAGCTTACAAACTCATTTCCCTTCCCCTCCCCACAACAGACACCCTGTGAGGTAGGTGGGCTTGAGAGAGCTCTTTGAAGAACTGCCCTTTCAAGAACAGCTCTGACCAAACTATGGCTTGCCCAAGGTCATCCAGCAGCTGCAAGTGGAGGGGTGGGAAACCAAACCCAGTTCTCCCAGATTAGAGTCTGCGCACTTAGAAGAAGAGATTGGATTTATACCCCGCCCTTCACTTGGAGTCTCAGAGCGGCTTACAAACTCCTTTCCCTTCCCCTCCCCACAACAGACACCCTGTGAGGTAGGTGGGCCTGAGAGAGCTCTTTGAAGAACTGCCCTTTCAAGGACAGCTCTTGTCAGAACTATGGCTTGCCCAAGGTCCTCCAGCAGCTGCAAGTGGAGGAGTGGGGAATCAAACCCGGTTCTCCCACATTAGAGTCCGCGCACTTAACCACTACACCAAACTGGCTCTCGAAGCAGTTGTGAGCAGGGACTAGGGCTCCTGGCTCCGGGTTGGGAAACACCTGGAGATATGGGAGGTGGAGCCTGAGGAGGTCAGAGTTCAGGGAGGGGAGGGACTTCTGTGGGGTCTAATGCCTTAGAGTCCACCTTCCAAAGGAGCCATTTTCTCCAGGGGAACTGATCTCCCCCTCGCAGCATGCCACTCCCCTTTCCTGCTAAAACTGAGCTGCTGTTAAAGCTGGGAAAAGAAGTGTTCTAGGGGAAGGTTGGGTTTAGTTCCCATCCCTGGATTGTCTGTGGGTGGAGCCCCCACATGGAGCAAATCATTGTGTGGAAGCGCCAAAAAAGGCTGCATTCCATGGGGGGGGGGGAAACAGCTGCAGGGCCACTTCTAAGAGCCAATGCATGCTATCAAATCTAGGTGGGCTACATCGATGCAACGTATTTTTCTTTTCTGGGCATGTGGTGAAATGGCAGGGCCATAGCTAGCCATGGGCAGGGAGGGCTAAGCCCCTCTCAGATGTGCCCAGTCCCCTTCCTGGTGGATGCCAGACCCTCCCCTCCCCACGAAGCCTACAGTTGCCATTTCAGAAATGGTCTCATGACAGATTTTTCATGCATTTCCCCTACGCAGGAGCTTTTTGCTGCATTACTGCACTGAGCAAAGGGGTTGGAGTGGGTGACCTCTAGAATCCCTTCTAACTCTGTGAGAAGAAACTGGTCTCCTTTAAGAGAGTTTTTCTGCCTGTTAGCTTTCTTGACTATAGAAGTCATCACCCCCACCTGCTGGCTTGTTAACAGAATTGTTGCTTAGGCTGGCAGAAGTGATTAACTTGCAGCAACTGAGAACTTCCCAAGGCATCAGGGAGACGGAGAAGGCAGAAGGTGTGCCAAAAAGCACTCCATGGACCACTTTCCCACGAGAGGAAAAACTCAAACCAACACCTTGTCATGAAAAGGGTTGTGTGTGGCCCAGGACATGTGGTGGAGGAAAGTGCTGTGGGTTTTCTAGACAAGAGACATTCAGAGGTGGTTTGCCATTGGCCTGGCTCCATGTCACAACCCTGGTATTCCTTGGAGGTCTCCCATCCAAATACTAGCCAGGGCCGACCTTGCTTAGTTTCCAGTATCTGATGAGATCAGGCTAGCCTGGGCTATTCAGGCTAGGTCACTCAGGACACGCGATCATAAAAACAAGCTTAGAGTTACAGACATTGTAAGGGTACATATAGAACGTTTTCTGTTCGGTCAATTTAGTCAAGACACAGATAGAATTATTTACCCGTTTAGAGTATTCTTATCATTCCTTTCCAAGGCAACCAACATAAAAACAGGGAGGAAATAATTATGATATGAAATCGGGCAAAAGCCCAGAAGTTGTAAAACCATATAAAAATTAAAACTCAAATCAGTGACAAAAGATACAACCGGGGGAAAAAATCCCAGAATTTTTACAGACTGGAAAATCCAGATGTCAGCTGTAAACAAGCTGAAGTAATTGATCCTGGCAGAGGCTGATGCTCCTTGGTACATCAGTGGAAAGTGTGCCTTGGCTGCTTTGATCATTACCCCAGTGGACAGACCTGTTTTCCTTCTTATGAGAGAGGGACTCTTTGGTTTCATATTTCTCGCCATAAACGGGTAAAGTCATCTCAGGAGCAGGGGGAACAGCTGAGGGGCAGCCCTCCTCAGGCATCTGGGTCAGGACAGCCTCACCTGACCGAGGCTCTACAGAAATATAACCCAACAGGATTAGCTGCCTCTCTGGAGGCGATCCAGGAGAACGGACGTCCACACTGTCTGTCCACGGTCTTAAGGACGGGAGTGCTTTACACTGTCCCCCCCAAAGGAATGCATCCAGGGAAATCAATGTGGGGACAGTGCAGGGAAGAGTCAGTGGCGAGTGGCTAAGAGTGTTGGATGAGGCCTGGGGAGATACGCCTGGTGGAAGAGCTCCATCTTACAGGCCCTGCGGAACTGCACAAGGTCCCGCAGGGCCCGGATCTCCTCCGGGAGCTCGTTCCACCAGGTAGGAGCCACCACCGAGAAAGCCGTGGCCCTGGTAGCGGCCAGCCTGGCCTCTTTGCCAGGAGGTGTTGCGTCCCAGACCGAAGTGCTCATGGGGGAACATATGAGGAAAGGCGGTCCCTCAGGTAAGCTGGACCCAGACCATATAGGGCTTTAAGGTAAGAACCAGCACTTTGAAACGAATCCGGTACGCTATTGGCAGCCAGTGCAGTGCTTTCAGCACAGGCTGGATGTGGTTCCTTCTAGGAAGACCCATCAACAGCCTGGCCGCAGCCTTCTGCACTAGCTGCAGCTTCCGGATTTGCGACAAAGGCAGCCCCATGTAGAGAGCGTTACAGTAGTCTAGCCTTGAGGTGACCGTCGCATGGATCACTGTGGCCAAGTCACTGCGGTCGAGGAAGGGGACCAACTGCCGCACCAGCCGCAGATGGTAGAAGGCTGACTTGGCAGTGGCTGCCACCTGGGCCTCCATAGTTAACGAGGAGTCCAGGAGCACTCCCAAACTCCTAACCTCCGGCGCTGGCACCAAAGGCACCCCATCGAAGGTCGGGAGAGGGAGCCCTAACCCCAGCCCACCGCGACTCAGACCCAGGACCTCCATCTTCGCCGGGTTTAACTTTAACCTGCTCAGTCGGAGCCAACCAGCCACGGCCTGCAATGCTCGGTGCAGATCTTCAGGGACAGAGCTTGACCGGCCGCCCAACATCAGATAGAGCTGGGTGTCATCCGCATATTGGTGACACCCAAGCCCATACCTCCGGCCAATCTGGGCAAGGGGGCGCATATAGATGTTAAACAGTAATGGGGAGAGAACAGCCCCCTGAGGCACCCCACACACAAGAGGGCGCCTCCGGGACTGCTGCTCCCCTATCACCACCCTTTGTCCCGGACCACGATGGTCTGGAATTGCCTTAAGCTTTGGAGGGCTTGCGGCTAAATAGAGTCATGAAAAAGTCTCCCTTTCAAATGTTTCTAGAAATCAGGTGCCTCTAGAAATTAGGGGTACTTTGGGCCACATTGTAAAATATAAGGTCTAGCTTCTCCTAAAATGCATTTACGTTTGAAAATTGGTGTGCGCACGGGTGGGGTGGGGGGCGCCAGAATGTAGCTTGGCCTAGTGTGCAAAAAACCCTGGAGCCGGTTGTAACCCCCCCCCAGTGAAGGTGGGGGTCTCTCACTACCAGGCCCCACCACCAACCAGGTGGTCAGTGGGGGTGACTTATGGGGAGAAAGGGGAAGGCCCTGACCCCATTGCCAGCATTGCAGAGGAAGTGATGTCACCATGTCAGTGATGAAATAAATCTGGACAAACACGACCCGATCAGTAAACAAGTATAAAGCCAACAGTCGTGATAGTCTGACCCACAGCCAGCAACATGGCCTGAGCCTTCCTCTTTCTCCTAGTAAGTCCTCCCCCCCCCCATCCCCTGCTGGTCGCCAGACCTGGCAACCCCACATTCCACACTCACTGTGTTTCTTCCCCAACCATCTACCCCTCCCCATTTTGTAACTTTGCAGGAGCTACAGGGGTCATTCACTACCTCCCTCAGCTGCAGCTGCTTTGATCTGAGAGTTGCAGGAGAAAGCATGGCGGGAGAGAACATCCGCTCCTTGCCCTCCGCTTTGCCCCTAAGAAATGCACCCATTTCCCTTTTCTTTTGCAGCTACCCAGCTGCAGCCAGGGGTTCCTAGACCTACGCCTATCTCCAGATGATAATACTGCAGATCAAAGATCAACGACTGGGAGAATAATGAGGAGTAACAGCCTAAGTCCTGCTTTGGTCGGTAGTTCAGCAGTTCGAGACCCAAGTTGCCGCATGACGGAAGTGAGCTCCCGTCTCTAGTTCCAGCTCCTGCGACCCTAGCAGTTCGAAAGCAAGAAATTGCAAGTAGATAAATAGGTACCACTTCGGTGGGAAGGTAACAGCGTTCCGTGCACCTTGGTGTTTAGTCATGCCGGCCACATGACCACGGAAACATCTTCGGACAGCGCTGGCTCTTCGGCTTTGAAACGGAGATGAGCACCGCAACCCTAGAGTCGGACTCGACTGGCTTTCGAGCAAGGGAACCTTTACCTTTACCTATCCCTTCTGAAGGATGCTTCTCCCTACCAGAGAATACGAAACAGAGTCAAAAACCACTTTAGGATGCCTGTCACATTTTTATCTGTCTGTCACATTATATTTATTTATTTCACCCCACAAAACTCATGGTGGCATACAAGAATCCCCCCCACACACACACACCCATCCCGATATCCAAGGCCCCCCAGAACGGAGTGTGCCACTGAAGGTCTGCTTTGGCCCAGCGCTGCTTGGCAAGGGGCAAGTGTGATGAAAAAGACAATAGTGATGAAGCCAGTGCAGCCGGGTGGCTAAGAGTGTTGGACTTGGATCTGGGAGACCCAGGTTTGATGCCCTGCCCTGCCCTGCCCTGGAAATTGACTGGGGGAACCTGGGCCACTCACTCAATCTCAGCCACACCGACCTCACAGGGTTGCCATGAATGGAAATGGAAGAACGGAGAATGATGTTGAGAGTTGCAGGAGAAAGCATGGAAGGAGATGAAAAAGACAATAGTGATGAAGCCAGTGCAGCCGGGTGGCTAAGAGTGTTGGACTTGGATCTGGGAGACCCAGGTTTGATGCCCTGCCCTGCCCTGCCCTGGAAATTGACTGGGGGAACCTGGGCCACTCACTCAATCTCAGCCACACCGACCTCACAGGGTTGCCATGAATGGAAATGGAAGAACGGAGAATGATGTAACCCATTCTGGGACTTGACTAGGGAGATATGTGGGGTACAGATGAATTAATGAATCAAGCTCGTAAAACTACTGTTTATCCTTGTGACATGGCAATATTATTATTGTTATTAGCAGAGGTCATTTTGGGGGGGAATGCGGGGGAACACAGTTCCCCCGGGTGAGGTGCAGGGGGGCGGGGCACATGACGAAGCCACGCCCCCTGCTTCCGGCCGCCCCGCTTCCAGCCCTCATTCAGCCAGGAGGAGGAAGGAGAAGAGGGAGGGTAAGTTGCTTCCTCCCCGCCTCTCCCCACCCCTGCCTGCCTGGGGCCAGGGAGGGCCTTGGCGGGGCTTCCTTGCACTCCCGCTGGCCTTGCAGGTCCACCGCCGGGCCCCTGATGTCAGGGGGTGTGGCATATGCTAATGAGTTATGCTAATGAGTTCCCCTAGCTCTTTTTCTACGAAACGACCCCTGGTTATTAGTATAATTTCTGAATCGCCCAGTCCCTGCTACCGAAGGGTATGGGTGATGTACAACAATAGGTAAAAACATAAAACCATAGAGATAAAATACATAAACAGTACTAGTATGACAGATTTAAAAGAACCCAGAGGGCGAACTACACATTACTTCCTATTCCGGACTTCCTGGCCACCTCGTGGGCAGGGGAAAGCGGAGGAACAGAGTAGTCTGGAGAGGAGGAGAAGGTGCCAGCCAGAGTGGAAACTGTTGCTATCCTCAGCCAAAAGCCTGGTGGAACAGGCCCTGTGGAATTGCATAAGAACAAGAAGAGAAGAGATTGGATTTATACCCCACCCTTCACTTGGAGTCTCAGAGTGGCTTACAAACACCTTTCCCTTCCCCTCCCCACAGCAGACACCCTAAGAGGTAGGTGGGCTGAGAGAGCTCTTTTGAGAACTGCCCTTGAGAGAACAGCTCTGACAGAACTATGGCTTGCCCAAGGTCATCCAGCAGCTGCAAGCGGAGGAGTAGGGAATCAAACCCAGTTCTCCCAGATTAGAGTCCACACACTTAGCCACTATATCAGACTGGCTCTAAGATCCCACAGAGCCCGATAGTGTTTGGCAGAGAGTTCCACCACGTTGGGGCCAGGACCGAAGAGGCCCTGGTCGAGGACAGTGGGATATCTTTGGGGCTGGGGACCACAAGCAGATTGCTACCCAAAGGGCATAATGCTCTCCCAGGGACATACCGGATATAACTATACCGGATATAACAAGCAAGTGCTTGTTCATCTAACTATCCCTCAGCGTGCATTTCGTCCTTGGAATATTATCATGGGAAGCCGAACCATGAGTCCTTTTATCCACAATGAGTCACTCGTTCAGCTGAGCAAGGCCAAATGGACTCAAGGGACCGTTTAGGGCCCTGCATGCTTTCCTTCCATGGGCTAACAAATCCCATTTTAAGTAGTAGCTTTGGGATTGTTATAATCATTCGCTTTCTGAAGTTAACCCCATTTTGATTCAAGACACACAACGATCTTTTGGCTCTGCTGAAGGGTCCCTCTTCCACATTCAGGTGTAAGTGGAATTAAAAGGCTAAATCCCCTGGCAACAGATGCCCTCTGTAGCGAGGTTTTTCACCCCACTGTATGTCTGTTCAGTTGGGAATAAAGCAAGTTCTGCAAAACCCCTGCTCTCCCTGCTTTTTTTTTTTTTTTTCTTTAACCCCATCAATTCCCTCCTGTTTTCTTTCACCTGGTTGTTCCTCTGTGACACTGTCTATGGTGTGGCCAACTCAAGTTTTGGGAATGCCTGAGGATTTGAGGGTGGGGCCTGGGAGAGGGGGGAGGGACCTTGGTAGAGTGAAATGCCCTACATTCCACCTTCCAAAGCAGCCATTTGCTCTAAGAGAAGTGGAATAAATGTTTTCAGTAAATGCATATGTGTCATGGAGTCTGGAGGATCAGTTGTAGTTCTGGGAGATCTCCAGCCCGTGCCTGGAAGTTGGCAACCCTATGACTGGTGAATAAATGATACATTGTCAGCTGGGGTAGGGGACAGCAGCACTTTGTTTTTACTTTACAGCAAGCCAAAAGCACCATTCACAATTTGTAAAATTGTTACTTTGTTATAGCAATAGCACCATTACACATAGCTAATAAATTTTTTTAAAGAAACTGGTAGCATGCAAATGCAATCTTCACCAGAGCTGGGCATAACTCTGTTTAGGACTGCACTGTAAATTTGCTGCACAGTAAAATTAAAAGTTCTCCCCCACACACACTCACAGCTGAGCTGATAATTAATGACTTATTCCTGTACGTTACTAGAAAAAAATGACTGCCAGTACCCATGCTCCTTTTATGCTGCGGAGTCTTGTGAGCAAAAATTCTACTTTGTGAGCTACTGGCATTAAAGCTGCGAGAGAGCGATTTGGCTGCTGCATAAATTAGTTTGCTCTGCAGTGTTCCCTCTAAGCTGAGTTAGTGTGAGCCAGCCTCCAGTTTTTTAGCCTCCAGCTCACACATTTTTGTCTTAGCTCAAGGAGGATGGCTCTAGAGCAAACTAATTTATGCAGTAGCCAAATTTGCTCACTCACAACTTTAATACCAGTAGCTCACAAAGTAGATTTTTTGCGCACAAGACTCCACAGCTTAGAGGGAGCATTGCTCTGGAGCCATCCTTCCTGAGCTAAGGCAAAAATGTGTGAGCTGGATGCTAAAGACCTGTGAGCAAGCTCACACTAACTCAGCTTAGAGGGAACACTGGCCAGTACAAATCATCAAGTAACTAATTGTGTCTGTGAAGTGCCGTCAAGTCACAGCTGACTTATGGCAAAGCCACCCCTAGCAAGGGGCTTTCTAGGCAAGTATGGAGCAGAGGTAGTTTGCCATTGCCTTCCTCTGTAGAGACTTCCTTGGTGGTCTCCCTTCCAAGGACGGAACTGGCTTAGTTTAGGAGATTGGGCTATAGCATGCTGCTTTCCCTCCCAAGTAACTAATTAGGTTGGAAAAAGGATTTTAAAGGGATGATAATTCTGAGAAGCCTTAAAAGGCAGATCATGAGAGGGAGGGCAGGAAGGATTGCATCAGTATTTAGTTCTTGTGGTCCTTTCTCACATGTCCAGGGAAATGCTGATTGCCACTTTGGGGTCAGGAAGCAATTTTTCTGCAGGCCAGTTTGGCCAGGGATCCTGGAGGTTTTTTGTCATCTTCTGGGCATGGAACAGGGGTCACTGGGGGTGTGGAGGGGGGAGGTATTCTTGAATGTCCTGCATTGTGCAGGGAGTTGGACTACATGACCTTGGGGGGTCCCTTCCAACTCTATGATTCTAACTCTGGCTGTCCAAACACCAAAACCACCAAATATTGAGTCTGAAGGGGTGTGTGTGTCACAGAAAATATTAAAATGCAGTTGTCTGCCCTCCAACAGGCTGGCCAATCATCTGCATTTTGGAAAAAAGAATAGCAGACAAGTCATGGCAGTTCGATATTAAACATCTAGTGTGATTCTTGCCAAACAGATCCTCCTTGATTAAAAAAATTCCAGCAATTTCTTTTAGCTTTTCCTTTTCACACCACAGGAGGGTGCTAACACAGCAGAAGTACTGCACTTGTCAACTCAATACTGACCGGTTTCCTTTCCTCCCTTTTAAAAACTGGAGATGACCTTTCAGTCCGACTTCCTATGGGGCCATCTCGATACCTTATTTTTTATCTGCTGGGTAAAACTTGGTTCATTTATCACTGAAGTGTATTGATTTGGTCCTTTTCATAGTGCCTTTCCTAAACTCAAGGTGACTTACAAGCTATTGAGAGAGGAGGAGGAGGAAGAAGAAGTGGAGGAGGAGATTGGATTTATATCCCGCCCTTTCCTACCCAAGGGATTCTCAGAGCAGTTTACAAACTCCTTCCCCATTCCCCTCCCCACAACAGACACCCTGTGAGGTCGGTGGGGCTGAGAGAACTCTGACACAAACTGCTCTTTTCTCAAGAACACCTCTAATAAAGGATGATAAATAGCAATTAGAATTCAACAATATAACACTACATAAAACACAATTAAAAAACAACAGCTCAAATGAAACAACAGCTTCTTGGCAGGAATGTAGACATGCAATTGAAGGCCATCTTTGAAAGGAATGCCTTCCTGCTTTCCTTACAGAACTGTGGCCTTATGGATTTCTTCTGGGAAAGAACTCCAGAGGGTCTGAGCTACAAGTGCAAAAGCTCCCGTTCTGGAACTCTTCAACTTTATGAACTGGAAAGACACTCCAAACAACAATGCTTATTGGATGGATATTAACTGGCAAGGGAACTGGGAGCAGGCAATCCTACAAGAATGCGGGTCACAGGTCACACGGGAAGGTCACACAGGTTACATGCCCTGCCCTGGCCCCACCCTAGGGATGCCAGCCTCCAGGTGGGACCTGGGGATCCCCCACAATTGCAGCTCATCTCCAGACTGCAGAGGTCAGTCCCCCTGGGGGAACTGGATGCTTTGGAGTGTGGTGGACTCTTTGACATGTGCCTGTCCTCCCCAGGCTCCATCCCCAAATCTCCGGGAGTTTCCCAACCTGGAGATGGCAACCCTACCCCATCGCCTGCCAATGGCTAAGGGGCACCTGGCAATCTAGCCCCACCCTCCAACTGAGCGGAGGTGAAGGAGAAGGCTCACTGCAGCTTCTATCCAGCTTGCACCGACTTGCATTGTGTGGGGCAGCTGGGACTTTCCCCAGTAGCCTTAAGACCTTCAGGCTCCTGCTGGCCAACAGTATGACTCATACAAGTGTCGCCATGATTGTGCAACTTGCATAAGAGAAAAACTGGGAATCCCTCAGAAACCCAGGACAAAGTGTCCTTGGACTTCGCAAACAGACCCATTTATATTTACTTTTATTGTTCTCGTCTTGTGACTTTCTCTTTCCTAATGTCAACCTTTCACTTTGTTTTGTAACCAGGAGTCTTTTCTTCACCAGCAGTCAAGACACAGCCCCTAACTGCATTTTGGCATTTCTGCCGTTATCTCCATGTGTCTCTTTTCAATGAAAACAGCACAATACCCCGTGAACTTTGGCAGGATTGTGGGATGTTGCTTCATCTAATCTTGCAGCTGTGCACAAGTGCCGAAGAATTTAAAAAGAAATCTAAAAAGGAGGCATTAAAAGGGGTGTTCTATCAGCTGATAATGTCACAGAAATATCTAATGGGTTCATGTCCTTGATGAATACAATGATACAAACATACAATGAAATTTTACATAGTAGTCATGAGAGCAAAAGGGCAGATACTAGGTGTGGTGTCCACTGACCACCACCAGGAGGCCACCGAATACCCCCAGAGCTTGACTCTGGGATAACAATAGGGACTAGGCTCCTAGTCCCTACACTGGAGGAACCAATGGAACCGTGGCGGGAAATTCAAACCCACCAACGGGACCCAGGGGTGTGTCCCCACGAGTGTATATAGTTGGCCAGCCGGCCGTTAGTGGTTGTTCTTGTTGTGTACCAATAAAGCGTGCAGTATACCATGCAGACTTGTGTCCTTCATCCATGCGGCTGACCCACTACACAATACTAGGTTTCTGAATCAATGAATGGCCATACAAGAAGTTGATACACAGTTAAGTATCAAACTACTTAGGTGCTACAACATACATACATACATACCATTTTTGGTCCAAAGGAATTTCCCGCATTGTACAGGGGGTTGCACTAGATGACCCTGGAGATCCCTTCCAACTCTATGATTCTATGATTCACTACAGGCATAAATTTATTTAAATATTATTCTGTATGCCTTGGCATTTCAGCATACTGCAGTTCTGTAACCAACTAGTGTTCTCTTTCCAGGAATTCTCAGAATTATTATCTATATATCTGGCCCCAAAGTGCAGATCACAAAATATGAGAACTGGAGTCAGACCATAAGGGGATATTTTTTTCTACAGACCTGTTTTTAAAACCCAAATTATAAAAGCAATGTCTGTAGTTTTAAAAAATGCCTAGTGAGATTTCTTGAGACTATGTTATGAAATCTTGATGGCCATTTTGGGTTGCCGGCACCCGCCAAACAACGTTGACAAGACTTCCATGCCTCAGTTAGTGCCAACTCAGGGAAGAGGTAAAGGATGGGAGAGATGTAAGGAAAGAAGCAGGGATGGGAGGTTAAGCTAAAGGGGGTGGGGAGAGAAGCAGAAAAGGCTAGGAAGGTGGTTGGGAGAGAAGATGATGACAGAAGTTGTAGGAGCTGCCAGGGGGAGGGAAGGAAAGAAAGCCAAAGAGCAGTTGGAAAGTGGGTAAGAGAGAAGGGAGAGACTGTGGAGGCTGCCAGGGAAAGGAAAGAGGAACTGTGGAAATAATTATACAAATATAATTATAATTATACCACTATAATTATTTCTTCTTTTCTATATTATAATAATTTTATATTATAATAATTATAATGGCAGAAAATGATGTTTGTGCAATAGATTGGCTTAAGCAAGACACAAAGTCCTCATAGCCATGGCATCCATTACATGGAAGTGGAATCTTTTTTCTCCTTACATGACTAAATTCTAAAGAGAGAATTAGTAGGCACATTGATGAACAAACACTATTGAGGAAGAGTCATCACGGATTCTGTAAGGGAAGATCTTGTCTCACTAACCTTTTAGAGTTCTTTGAGGGGGTGAACAAACATGTGGACAAGGATGACCCAGTAGATGTTGTTTACCTAGACTTCCAGAAGACTTTTGATAAAGTTCCACATCAAGGCCGCTTAAGTAAACTCAGCAGTCATGGGATAAGAGGACAAATCCTCTTGTGGATTAAAAAACTGGTTAATTAACAGGAAACAGAGAGTAAGTATAAATGGGCAGTTTTCACAGTGGAAGGTGGTGGGGTTCCGCAGGGCTTGGTACTGAGTCTGGTGCTTTTTAACTTGTTCATTAATGATTTGGAGTTGGGAGTAAGCAGTGAAGTGGCTAAGTTTGCAGATGACACTAAACTGTTCAGGGTGGTGAGAACCATGGAGGACTGTGAGGAGCTTCAGAGGCTGGGCAAGTGGGCGTCAACATGGCAAATGAGGTTCAACGCAGGCAAGTACAAAGTAATGCACACTGGAGCTAAAAATCCTAACTATAAATACATGTTGATGCGGTCCAAACTTGTGTTAACTGTCCAGGAGAGAGATCTTGGAGTTATGGTAGATAACTCACTAAAGATTTTGATTCTGTGTGACTGCAATAAAAAAGGCAAATGCTATGCTGGGGATTATTAGAAAGGGAACTGAAAACAAAGCTAGTATCATAATAGAGTAGATACACCACAGTTTCTAACAAATACCAGTTTTTACAGATACTCTGTTTAGGACCCACACTAATATTACTACTAGGAATAAGGCCCGTTGTGGAAATAAATACAACGAGCTCTAGAAAGAGGCTCTGGGATTGTAGGAATAATATTCAATCTTGCAAACAAAAAAAGCTCTACAGTAAGATGGGATGGAAAGTGCATATGGGGGGGGGTAAAATACAGTTAACATTTATCATTGACTCCTTTCAACAGATTTCTGTTCCATTCTCTTGTTCAAACAAAACAGAGGCAAAAAGAAAAGAAAATATAGAAGGAATGGCCTGGATGGAGTGTCATCAAACTTTGTGTCTATCTAAAACAGATTTCATCAGAGTCAGTTTCATGTTCTCAGCAACTGCAAATTAGTGTTTGGGAAACAAAACTGAAAGTTACCAAGTTTATTCCCTGTACTGAGTGGCTCATTTGTTGCCTTTGAGAGATATCAGAAGGACTGGGGAAGACTTGGGGAACTGTCCCTTACTAGTACTGGGGAAATAAAATTAACTGTAAGCAAATGAATAGATGGAATTAATAAATACTTTTCTGAAATAAAAAAATCTTGGTTTTATGTAGACTTAAAATGAATTAACTTAGCCAACTCTTTACAGCCTAATCATCATCATCATCATGATCAGAGGCATAATATTTACAGAAAAAAGATACAGAAATTTTGTAGCTACTGCATAAAATGTTATCAATTATAGGAGCATTTCATCGTAAATATGATGAATGTTTCCTCACTACATTTGCTCACTACATAGAATCCTGGTCAGATGCTCAACAAAGAATACTGTCCTACCTTTCTTTGTCCTGCACTGGAGTGATTTTGCATTGTCTGTGCAGGAGCAGACCAATGATGATGTTCTTGCTCGGGTCAGTTCCAGTGCCCAGGGCCTCCCTATGCCCACTACCAGGCCTCTCTTCATGCCCGCCCACCCACGTGCCACCACTTGCTTGCTCATCATTCTCCTGCCCACTAGCAGCTCTCCTACCACCTGCAGTCACAGCAGCCCATATGGCCTGCAGGCCTTTCCCCCGGTGATGATTGGTAGAGGGATCAACTAAGGGGGCCGCTGCCATGGCTAGGGTTGCCAAGTCGTTGCAGTCGCCACAGCGAGGGTTTCTCGAGCAGCACTAGGCAGCCAGTTTGGTGTAATGGTAAAGAGTGGTGGACACTAATCTGGGAGAACTGGGTTTGGTTCCCCACTCCTCCACGTGAAGCCAGTTGGGTGATCTTGGGTCAGTCACAGTTCTCTTGGAGGTCTCTCAGCCCCATCTAACTCACAGGGTATCTGTTGTGGTGAGAGGAAGGGAAGGAGATTGTAAGCTGCTCTGAGACTCCGAGTGAAGGGTGGGGGAACTGCAAAAAAAAAATTCTGGATGGGACAAAAAAGGGTTGATGATGGGCAGAGAGTGACACCTCTTGGGGAAGGGGTGAGACAAAGGAGGGGGTAGAGGGATCCAATCACATCACTGGTCCGGTGCTTCACATTAACGATCCAATGCTTGTCAGAGGTATTATCTGGATTGGTGGCAGGAAGGCTAAATCACTTCTTTTGTTTCTAGCTGGGCAACAGTCTTTGTTCGAGGATGACTGGGGGGGAGAGAATGTGCCACGTGTTGGAGGAGAGATTCCGTCATGGCTGCTTGCAGGAACATCTGTCCTCTGTCAAGATATGGCTCCTGTTTGATCTGCTATTGTCTCTGTGTTCATGGAGGCCAGGGCTGTTGGTCTGCATTACAGTCCTTGTGCAGATGCAGAGCTGCAGGGGCAGAATTTTTCTGTAGCCTCTGGTCCCTATCTGGCTTGGCATGCTTCTTTGTCACAAGGCTTCCCTTGGCCACAGTGTACAATCCATAGTCCAGCATTGGGCACTTCATTGAGGACACATTATTGTTTTAGCTCAGGAAGGATGGCTCCAGAGCAAACTATTTTATGCAGCAGCCAAATTGCTCACTCACAACTTTAATGCCAGCAGCTCAAAAAATAGAATTTTTGCTCACAAGACTCCACAGTTTAGAGGGAGCATTGCTTACGACCACAGCTCTGTCAATTGCCCTGGCACACACTCTTCCCAATCCAGCAAGGCAGTGATAGTAAAAGTGTCTTTAATAGTGCCATCTGAAATGGCTTCATGGGAACACCTTCTTCTTCTTCTTCTTCTTCTTCTTCTTCTTCTTCTTCTTCTTCTTCTTCTTCTTCTTCTTCTTCAGCTGGGAGCACAGATAGTAAAGCATTCACTAGCAGGCAGTGGATGAGTGTGTGCGCAGGCATCAGAGGAGATGTGCCAGTAGGAACTCAGGAGCAGTGGGGCCCTCCAGAATCCATGGACCCCGACAGTGGCCCCACCTCATGGTATAGTGATCCTGGTCCTGGGGTGGGGTTTTTTGCCCCTTTTGGTTAGATGCCTTAGTTCAGTCATGCTGGTTGTGATCACTTCTCAGAGGGCGTTCTGGACAGGCGGGACAGGTAGCAAGAAAGCCTTAGTAGAGTCAGGGAAGTACTCCAGGATCAGATAGGGCAGAAAGAAATATAGTCTTGAGTTCCATCTGCAGGTGCTTTGTTGTACAGGCAGGAAGGGAACGGGAAAGGAAGAGGATAAAGGGCCTCAGGTTGGAGCAGAGCAAACAGTCTGTGGCGTCAAGGAAGGTATCTGGTTTCTCCAAAGAGCTGAAGAGGCTCCCAGAAGAGTGATTCAGCTGGAAGACCCGTGGTTCCAGTTCAAGTCTGTGGATGATGAGCCTGAAAGACTTTTACTGTCATGCACTGTGGAGGATCTGTAAGGATGAGTAATGTGCAGCTTAAGCAGTGTTTCACACAGGTCTGGCACAGAAGTATTTGTGCAGTTCAATCACATCCTTTGATGTGTAGAAGAAGAGAAGAAGAAGAGATTGGATTTATACCCCGCCCTTCACTTGGAGTCTCAGAGCGGCTCACAACCTCCCTTCCCTTCCCCTCCCCACAACAGACACCCTGTGAGGTGGGTGGGGCTGAGAGAACTCTGACACAAACTGCTCTTTCTCAAGGACAGCTGTGCCAGAGCTTGTGACTGACCCAAGGTCACATCAGCAGGTGCAAGTGGAGGAGTGGGGAATCAAACCCGGTTCTCCGTTTATTGTACACTGTTTTCCGGATAATCTATGCGAGTGTGCTTAAAATGTGAAGAACAGTACATAAGATTCTACAAGCTACATCAGTAGAGACATCAAAGGCCTATGAGCGATTTGTTGCAGTGTGGTTTAGAGTGCTTCAGTATATGTCAGAGAAGGACATAATTCCTTCTAAGGCTGCTTATGTCCCCTGGGCTGGTCTTTAATCTTAGCTCGGTTCAAAAGTGTAGGATACAACACATTAGCTCGACCACTTTTCAAGAAGCCGGTTTTATTCGCATCAAGTGGTTCAAAAACAATTAGAAATATATTTCAAAGAAAATAATCGTAGACAGGTTGGGTTTGTGTTTCTAAGTTTTTCTTCGGTTAATCACTTACTATAATGGTTGGTTCTTTTGACATGTTTGAATATGCTGTTATGTTGTTTTATTCTTCTTAATAAAAATTAAAAAAAAGATTCTTTTACGCAACTAAATCCAGCATTAGTCCCACCATATGTTTAACGCTCAGTGCCCAAGACAGTCAGAGGCTGGAAATTGTATACACATTCTTCATGTACTTCTTGCATTTTATAATTTTCCTTCAAGATGTGGGTTGGATCCCACAAAACATTTCCACTTGCACAAGAGCTCTGCTGCCACTACTTGATATGCACACAGGTGGGCATATGAAAAAGCACCCAAAGATTCCCCCAATGCAACCGCACCTTTAACAGTGGTGATCATCTGATCATCGTGGGTGGGGAAGCCACCACACAGTTAGTGAATTCTATACAAACAACATCATTGTCAGGGCAGTTCTATGTTTACTCACCAAGAGTAAACTCGTTCTAGCGTAAACGTTAGCACTGCCTTTCTTTCAGCCACTAATGTCCTTGTCACTGTGAAAGCTGAAGTGATGGAAGAAGAAGAAGAAGAAGAAGAGATTGGATTTATACCCCGCCCTTCACTACCCAAAGGTGTCTCAGAGTGGCTTGCAAACTCCTTTTCCTTCCCCTCCCCACAACAGACACCCTGTGAGGTAGGTGGGGCTGAGAGAACTCTGTCAGAAATGGCTCTTTTTCAAGAACAGCTGTGCCAGAGTTATGGCTTGCCCAAGGTCATCCAGCCAGGTGCAAGTGGAGGAGTGGGGAATCAAACCCGGTTCTCCCAGATTAGAGTCCGCACACTTAACCACTACACCAAACTGGCTCTCTGGAGTGGAGGGTACCAGTTTGCATATGGCTCACGCTCAGTGTGGAAATGCAGAAGATCTCCCAGGCTTTACTTTCCCACAGGTGGTTGTCAGGCTCAGCCCAAGCAAGGGCACATTACATGGGTCCTTCTTGGTGGGGTTATTATCCTTGCCTCTTAAAGCAGCTGAAAAATTAGACCTCACCTTTAAAAATAGGGCCAGACTGTTCTGCTGCCAGTGTTCCCTCTAAGCTGAGTTCGTGTGAGCTAGCTCACAGTTTTTTAGCCTCTGACTCACAGATTTTTGTCTCAGCTCAGGAGGGATGGCTCCAAACAAACTAGTTTATGGAGTAGCCAAATCGCTCGCTCACAACTTTAATACCAGTAGCTCGCAAAGTAGATTTTTTGCTCACAAGCTTAGAGGGAACATTCCGCATGTCTTACGTAAGGTTCTACGGATTTCCCCGCTGGATCCCTATCAACCATGAATAGGACTGCCAGCTCTGAGTTGAGAAATGCTTGGAGATTTTGGGGTTGGAGCCTGAGGAGGGGAGAGACTTCCGTGGGGTATAATGCCATAGAGTCCACCTTCCAAAGCGCCCAGTTTTTTCAGGTGAACTTATCTCTGTTGCCTGGAGATCAGTTGCAATAGTGGGAGATCTAGAGGTGGGCATGACGCATAAAAGGGGACAGCTGTCCTTTGCTGGATACGGAAGTGGTTTTCCCTAAAGGCATTGGTGAACCCCTCAGACCAGTACTGGGCAAGCAGGCTTTAAGGTAGAGGTATAGGTAACCCTTCCCCTCTGCATACCATGTATCTTTATCATGTTCTAGAATGACACTTCATGGCACAATTGTTACTTGGAGACCAAGCCCTACAAGGAAAGGCTGAGGGACTACTTGGGAATGTTCAGTCTGGAGAAGGAGGTTGAGAGGGGACATGATTGCTCTCTTGAAGTCTTTGAAGGGCTGTCACACACATTTTTATTGAAAACAAGCAAATTTGTTTTTTATTAACATTAAATGAGACTCACAAAAATAAAAACAAAAGGGGGGTAAAAACAGATATTGATAATAATATTTATTTCTCCAATATTTGTTTGCTAATGATATTTGTATATGAGAGAAGTGGAAAGAAATAATAAAAGAGGTGGAAGGAGG
>NW_015164292.1:62915-70579 GCF_001447785.1 Gekko japonicus
GGGGGAAGGGGGGAGAGAGAGAGAGAGAGAGAGAGAGAGAGAGAAAGCAAAGAGATGGGGGAGGGAGGGGGAAGGAAGGAAGGAAGGGAGACAGGTGGAAAGAAAGTAAATAGATGGCTTGGAGAAGGGATTTAAAGAGACAAATGCCTTCTTCAAGCCAACTTGGGGGGGGGGGGCTTTGAGAATGCTTTCTTTCTCTGCTCGCCCCCACCTCAAGCCTAGCCGGAGAGGAGAAGTGAAGGGGAACACATACTTCCCCTTTGCTTCCCCAGCCGCCCTGCCGGGAGCCACACAATATGTATGAAAGAACCGCATGCGGCTCCCGAGCTACAGTTTGGCCACCCTGGGCCCTGATATATATTATACTCCTGAAACTCCTAATAATTTCCATTATAACAGTGTTATTTTTTAAAGTAAGTTGTCTGAGTTTTTTGGCTGGCCACAGTAGCCAGCTTTATCTGTACGTACTCCCCTCATTTGGCATCGAAACAATTAAGATGGGAAGAAGTCTGCATTGCACTCTGTGCAGAACTGGCAGAGGAGTTAACAGTTTCTGTGTTGTCAGCTGTTGCAGAATGAGGGAATGACTTCCCCCTAAATCCCAAAGCACTGCGGGGAGGAGCATGCAGGGGAGGGCCATTCTGCCATCGCACCACCAGGATTTTAGGACTCCCGGAGGAGAATCCCTCTATTCGGAGTACCTTGAGACCACAGTATAAAATGGTAATCCAAGAGGAGTAGCTGCATTCATCTGTTGTAGCAGAAATAAATAGGATTCTTGTAGCATCTTAAAGACCTACAACATTTATTTCAGTGTAAGCTTTGGGGGGACAGACCAGAGGCCACTTTTTCAGTCTCGAGGAAAAAGGTGAAGTAAGTCAACAATTCGGTCGTTTTGCATTATGCTCTGGAGGTACCAATGCAGTGAGAGAGATTCTTGCTGCTTCTGAATGTTGGCAAATATTGTCCCAAAGCAGAACACTGATTGCTCCCTTTGAGTTCTGTCTCTCTGTGCCTTAGAAGAGGGGAAGGGTCTCTCATTCAGCAGTCCTCCCCCTCTCCGGTTCTCTGGGATAAACAAAGAACTGAGAAAGGAATGGTCTCTCATAATACATTATGCTTCAAGTGAATTGGCACCAGGAAAAGATCAACAGTTGCTAATAGCAACCCAGAAATCACAGTTGGGGAAGCTTGATGCTTAAATCAGTCCTAGATCAGTTTCCTAGATCAAAACCAGTAAAATCCAAATGTACCAAGTCCACTTGGTAAGTTATTGTCTAAACTCAAAATAAGAATGCGTGCACATTGGTTTTAACTCGTTTCATGGGATTCATTTTAATTTCTTAGTCTTATCTAGCTACTGTTTTGAATTTCCCATAGGAACTTCCCTATTACTGGATAGAAAGCAGAAGTTGCCATTGCTTAAAATAATATATAACGTGTGTGTCTGGGGGTTATGTGTGTAGGAGGGTTTCACCTGTGCTGCAAAGAGTCAGAAGAGTTCCTAAATCTAGATCTAATTAATCTTTTGGATGGACTACACATACGAGAGGATTTTCTTTACCCAGTGGTGGTTTATGTTTGACCCTGAGATATTTTGGAGAACTAAGGTAGAGCTTTCATGTTCCATTGCCGTGTGAAGAAGCTCTGCCTTTTATTATCATATTGTCTACGTACCCGTTCCACTTGTAGAGGACAGCTCAGTCACCTTATCAATTTTCAACACCTCTTGAAAAATCTGGTTAAAAATCCCCAAATGATTTCAAATTGTGTTGGTGAATGTCCAAGGCCAGCTCCCCGACTTATCCGCCCTCTCACCAGGCAAGCTGCAAACAACCCAGGGGCCCTGAGGGCCCTTACTCAGAGAGGGAGGCAGCAGGGAACCCAGGAACAGTGGCCAGCCTGGCAGGGCAGGCAGTGACAGGCCCCAAGCAAGTAGTAGCCTCCATTGCTGCCAGAGAGGAGGCTGGAGACCTGGACAGCCCTGTGACGGCCCGTAGAGGTGAAGGCTGGCAGCTGGGAAGGGCCAGGGGAATAAGATGAGGGAGGAAGGAGGCTGGGCCTGATACCATTATAGCCCAGAAAGGACAGCAAAAGACAGTTTTGAGAGTGGATACCCACCCTCCTTTTATCACTTCCAGGAAGAGGTGGCACCAAACCCTGATTGGGGCAAGGTTGGTATTTAAGCGAGGCTTCCAAGATGGGCCAGGGAGGAAAAACGAAGTGGAACACACAGGGCCAGAGAGGGCAAATGCACTCCCTTGGGAAGAAGGGAGAGGACCTGGGTACCAGAACCCCCTCCTCCTTCCCATTCTGGGGCCAGCAGGGAGGCTGGCCCAAAACCATCCAGGATGACAGAGGGTGGGTGAGCCAGTAGAACAAAGGGGAAGCCTCACACGGAATACGTCCCGCCATTTGACTGCATATACACTGCACAAGTTTGCTTAATTTTTCCTTTTAAAGTATAACAAAATATGCAAGTGGTATATGTGCTTGTGTATATTTAAATAATGAAAGCTGACATTCTAAAACATCTGTTCAGTCTTCTGGATTCTGCATTGGGCTGCTACAGCTATTCTTTCAAACCATGTATATTTTAGGACCTCATCTAAGTCCTTATCCCTCAGGGGAAGGGGCATTTTAAATCATGTAAGAATACACATTCTAACAGAGGACACAGAACTAAGGCAGGGTCTGATGGATAAAATGCTCCTGCATCGAATCTTCAGGCTGGCCACTCTTCAGCCAGTCTTTACAGTCAGTGGCATATAGATACATTGGGACAGAAAGCTAACCAGACCCCTAGTCTACCACTATCACTTTCCAGCCCATTCACCTTCCTGTGCACATCGCATTTGTCACATAATTCATAATGGTTTTTGGAAAGTTAGCCCAGATAGCCACAGTATCACACAGGTGCAACGTCTTAAGGAAATGCAGCTGTTAGGACAGTAGCACCAGCCATCTCTACCACCATTTAAAAAGAGAAGGTAAAGGCTGTAACAGTAAGAGGCGGAGGACTGGGGAGTATGTGGATAGCACATCAACGGCACATCAACGGCACATTTTTTAAAAGAATGCTCTGTTTATTATACATATTTGCCAACAATGATCCAGACATAGCATGTAACATTGCTATTTTCAAAGCAACACCAGTCCAGCTGTGCAAAACCCAAACGTGTCGCAGAGAATGCTGTTCTAAACACATGGACTGACTTTAGACCACTCAGGGAAGTGAGCTGAGGCTGGGAAACTTGCCCTGAGAGTTCAAATTACCAGGCAGCTGGAAGGAGTGGACTGTGCTCTGTCGCTGACTTCTAGCACAGATGTGGAATCTCATTGGAAGGCAGCAGAGTCAGCAAAGGGTTAGACAGGGCGCTTCCGGACCTTTCCTTTGTCCACTCCAGCAGCTGTCCCTATGTTACCCAGAGTGCTATTCTTAGGGTTTGCTTCAATCTCTCACCATCCTAGTTTAGACAGATACCTAAAAGCCTTTACTTTGCTTTTCCTATCTGGTATGGAGTTCTCATACAATAAAGAACTACTATTTCTTTTCTAAGTAACAAAGCCTCAATGTGACCTTTTTCTGTGCAGACTCTGCTTTCTGCTTTCACAAACCATGGCCGGTTTGATCCAAGAAAGTCTCAGAACTCTGAACCAGGCATTTACAAAACTACACTTAAAAATTAGTGCCTTGTTAACAATTCAGTTCTGGTCGCTTGCAAGAAATGAGCTGTAATCTGTTGAAGTGCTCCGTTTGGATGTTGAAAAAACCACGGTTAGTTCTAAACCAGCAAGTCATCAACTTAGGTGTGACGCACAGTGGGGTGAAGGCAGGGCAACCTGAGGCATGTCATCTTCTATAATAACGAAACGATCAGTCCACCTGTCTTTCCATAGCAGGCCGGAACTCCTCCAAAAATAAACTAGGTGCTTCAAAATTGGCCACCAGCTTCAGGATGACTGTGAATGTTGCAGTGCCAAACATGAAAGGAATCGGAACATCCTGGCCCATATGATCCTCGGAAATCCCCCCTGCTTTTTGCACTGGAAGCAATGGTTGTCTCTGGCAGGCATAACTCATCAAAAACTAAAGCTAAGAACCTCAAAACTGGCCTCTAGCTTCAGAGTGATGTTGCTGTACCCCAAACACAGGGAACTGGAACATTCTGGCACAGCTTATCACCAGACATTCTCTCCCCAGCTATTTACACTGGAAGCTACGGTTGACTGTGACAGTAACTCCCCCCTCCCCAACCCATGAGATCAGCAAAATTGACCACCAGCTTCAGAATGATTGTGGGAGTCTCTGTGCCCAAAAATGAAAGGAATCGCAACAGCCTGGTCCACGTAGTTCCCACACACATCCCTTTTGCATTGGGAGCAATGATTGTCAGTGGCAGGCATCACTCATCAGAAAATACAGCTAGGGGGGGCCCCTCAAAATTGGCCACCCACTTTGGGATGACAGTGGGACTTACAGTGCAAACAAAGAAGAGAATTGGACCATCCTGGCATAGATTAGCTCCAGAACATCTCTCTGCTATTTGCATTGGAAGCAAAGCTTTACTCAAGAGAAGCTGGCAGGCAAGGTGGAAAATATCCCCTCAGTGAAAAAGCATAGCGGGTTTCACCACTTCTCTGTCTGTAGTTAGAATGTCAAGTCAAGGATATTCAAGTCAGAATCGCCACTCTGCCTCGGAAGGCTGCTAGCTGAACTTGGGCCAGTCACACACGCTCAGTCTAACCTACCTCATAGGTTGGTTGTTAGGATAGATTTGAGGGGAGAACTACACAAGCCGACTTGTGTCTCTATTGGGGAGAAAGGGAGCAGGGAGGGTGGTAATATCCCCAACTTTACAAAACAAAGCAGGTTTAAGTGTGGTTTAGTTACTGCATCTATGAATTATGAACTTCAGGTCTGACTTTGGATCACCATTGGAGAGAAAAAGGGGTATGGCATGTTATAAATTTTGTTTTGCCTACAGCTTGCCAGGAAAGGATTGTCTCTGAGACTGCTACTTCATCTGGTATTGCCGCAACGCTTTTGTCAGGGGGCAGAGCTAGGGTTGCCAACTACAGGTTGGGAAATTCCTGGATATTTGAGGGTGCAGCCTAGGAAGGGACCTCAGCAGGATATAACGCCATAGAGTCCATCCTCCAGAGGAGCCAGTTTCTGCAGGGAAACTGATACTCTGTAGCATGGGGATCAGTTGTATTCCATGAGATCTCTAGACCCCATCTGGAGAGTGGTGACCCCAAGCAGAGCTGCTCATTCAGTACTCAAATGGCTGTTAAATATCACGAGTGGAGCAAGTCCTTTAAATGCAGCACCAAGTATTTTGCAGATGAATCCAGACTGACAACCAGACAGTAACAGTTACAGGCGTGTTGAGGAAATAATAATTTTGGGAATTTCATTTTAACAAGAATAGCACACGGTTTCTTAGCAAGAAACACTGACTGGAACTTATTCATAAAGTACAGTTCCTTTTTGCTTTTGTTTCCCTAATTGCATAAAACACCTTTGTCCGCCCTGCCCTCACATGAAGAACAGAGTTTTTAAAAATAAAATCTGATTGTAACGAGAAAAAAACCTGACAAGAAAAAGCTAAAATAAATCTTTATTCTGTCACACGACTGCACAGCATGACCACACAAAACATGACAGAGATTCAGTCTTCTGGTAATAAAAATCTTCTAGCTATGTTGTTATCTGTTGTGGAATTTTCTGTAACTTTTATGTGCTGGGGGGAAACCCTTTCGTCTTAAAATTCCACACGTTTCCTTTTTACAGTATATTCTTTAAATATTTTAGTCACCTTCTTAACAGGTTTATTGCTGATTAAAATTTCCCTACGTGATAAGGACCAACTGAGTCCAACGGACTGAAGTTCACCTCATGGCACCAAGCAACCCATTTTCTTTGTCATGGTTTATCTGCAGCCTGCAGAAGAGAGGGTATGAGGTTGGGAGACTATTACTTTCATAAGATTACCTGCTGAGCAGAGGTCATTTCAGGGGGGATCGCAGTTCCCCTGGGTGAGGTGCAGGGGGGCGGGGCACACGACGAAGCCCCACCCCTTCTTCCCGCCGCCCCCTTCTTCCAGCCTCATTCTGTTGTAGAAGGAGGAAGACGCAGGAGGGTAAGTTGGCGTCCTCCCCCTCTGCCTGGCCGAAGCCACTCCACATGGCCTCCGCAAGGACTCCCAGCCCCATCCAGGAGCTTCCCCGAGGTAGCTGTGTTAGTCTGTTGCTGCAAAATAGTCCAAGAGTTCAAATAGCACCTTTAAGACTAACAAATAGCACCTTTAAGACTAACCTTTAAGACTAAGAGGTGGGTGTGGCCTTATGACACACTTCCTGTGATGGCAGGGGGTGTGGCCTTATGACACACTTCCGGTGATGTCAGGGGTGTGTGGCCTCATGACACACTTCTGGTGATGTCAGGGGTGTGTGGCATATGCTAATGAGTTATGCTAATAAGTTCCCCTAGCTCTTTTTCTACAAAACGACCCCTGCTGCTGAGTTAATATCATTGCAGAGTATCTGAACCAGGGCTTCCTCCTTCATAATGTAGGGAACAATCCTAAGAAGGTTTAATCAGAAGCAAGCCCAATTTTATTCAACAGGGCTCACTCCCAGCAACATGTTTTTAATAGGCCCAGACTGAGATATCAGCCCCAAAATCAATTGCTGAATGTACTCCTATTATGTTGATGCTACCAATGTCTTGCCACCGCCATGCACTAGCACTTTATGTTGTGTTTTATACTTATATTTTGACTTGTTTGTTTTTATCTGTTTAACAAATTTTTATGTAAGCCGACATGAGCCTGCTTCAGCAGGGAGGGGTATAAATTAATTAATTAAATAAATAACGCACCCTTAGTCTCTATCACTCTTCCAGTTATTAGTCCATCTGCTTTCCTTTCTACCTGCTCCAATTTTAATTCACTGTTCTCAAACATGAGTGATACAAGAGAGAGGAAGAGAGTAAAAAGCAGTATTTTTTCCTGGTGGGAAAGTTTTGGATGACATAAGTGACATCATTTTAATTAAGCTTGGATGCCTGAACAGTATAATCCACATGCAATAAGTAGCCAGGTCACTGACCTCATCTCTGGCATATTATATGCTACATAAGAAGACTACAGAGCTCATATGTGAGCTTTCCTTCTTTGCTTGCGTGGTTGGGAAGACAAATGTCCATCCCCGGCTTTCCAGCTTGGCCGCAAATGCACGCTAGGGTAGGCCTCAGTGTAAGAAAGAAAACCTTCCTTCTGCCGTCTCTCAGTCTGAAAAACTGCTGGCTTGAATTTTACACTATAACATCACAAGAACCTATAAAGGCATTTTCTGACAAAACGATTAGGCTTCCTTCACAAGTTTCAAAGAAGTACTGAGATTCTGAATAGGGTGACGCTACAGGATGAAAACACACAAGCAGGGATGATAATATCAAGCATACAGTAAACAATACTCAACACTAGTGTGCCACACGTTAGGATGCAAAGTCTCCACACAAAGACACCATGCAACATTTATCACCTGAGAGGCAAGAGGCCCAAGAGGTAGAGCAGGGCTTAGGGCTATCTAAGCAGGCTAGAGACAAAGACCCAAATCCCCATACAGGAGTCCCAGATGTCTGGGCAGCCTATATT
>NW_015164292.1:70637-72881 GCF_001447785.1 Gekko japonicus
GCTTTTCTGATCCCAGGATACTGGCAGCCTTGGGGAGGCAAAGAGCTCAGTGTGGAATCAGATTCTAGTTTTAGGGCTAAAACCTTGAACATGAACAGGGAAATTCCTTTTCCCTAGGCTTGGAAAAAGGGAATCCACACAAACTCAGAGGTATGTTTTATCTGATTGGCTGGAATTCACACAGATCCTTTAAATATTTCTTAAGGAAAGGAGGAGCAGTGTCAGGGAGGTGGTGTGCTGGAGGCAATCTTGGTTACCTCACTGAGCTGGGATTTGTAGCAGAAAATGTCACAGTCCAAATTTTATTTAATATTTACAAAATGTATATCCCATCTTTCTGCCCTCACAAGGACCACTAAGCTAGCTAACAATTTAAAACATACATGATAAAAATCACACGTAAAAACCATTAAAATCAGCCCCCCAACATCATTAAATGCTTCCTGCCACACATAGTACTGCACCGGAAGGGGTCACCACCAATGTTCCCTCTAAGCTATGGAGTCTTGTGAGCAAAAGTTCTACTTTGTGAGCTACTGGCAATAAAGTTGTGAGCGAGCAATTTGACTACTGCATAAATTAGTTTGTTCTGGAGCCATCCTTCCTGAGTTAAGACAAAAATCTCTGGAGGCTAAAAAACTGTGAGCTAGCTCACACTAACTCAGCTTAGAGGGAACACTGGTCACCACTTTGAAGTGCAGGACAGGGCATACCAGGGCTGGGTGGGCTTTCGTTGCCTCATTGCTGGTACACAGGAACGACAGCAAGATGAGCATACTGACTGCTGCGACACGAACCCATGTCAGGAAATCCACAGGCATGACTGGTTCTTATAAGAGGAACATAGCCGGGAGGCACACCAGACTTGCCACCATGCCAAAGAGAAAGGTTATGGTCCCAAGTCCAGGCTTCAGAAGATGACCAGGCCCAAGGTCAGCAACACCCCTCACATGCATGCCAAGATGTCCAACAGCATTGTGGAGTTGGGTGCTCTGGTCCAGATTTACCAAGTCTGGGACCACCACTGGGCTCATTCCACAGGGCCTGTAAAATAGAAATGTATCACCAAGCCTATGGATGAGACAGGAGAGTTCCTATTTAGCTTTCTGCTTCCTTCCCTCCCTTTTCTCCCCTGGGAACAGTGACATAGTTTACACACCATCTGATTAAGGTCTGAAGTTGTATTTGATTGATTTAAATTGTACTCTGAATTGTTTATTGTATGTTGTAATCCGCTCTGAGCCCCACGATCGTGGGGGAGAGTGGAACAGAAATCGAAAGAATACAGAAATGAATAAAAATTTAACATAAGTTAAAACCAGAGTCAAAATATTTCCAAAGACGTAAAAACAGCAATTAAAAAAACTTCAGGAAGGAGGGATCACTGAGAGAATGCCAAGGGAAGCAAAAAAAAGTCTTCACATCGATTTTAATTGTACTCTAAATTGTTTATTATATGTTGTAATCCGCTCTGAGCCCCACGATCGTGGGGGAGAGCGGAACAGAAACCGAAAGAATACAGAAATGAATAAAAATTTAAGATAAGTTAAAACCAGAGTCAAAATATTTCCAAAGACGTAAAAACAGCAATTAAAAAAACTTCAGGAAGGAGGAATCACTGAGAGAATGCCAAGGGAAGCAAAAAAAGTCTTCACTTGCTCGTGGAAGATGGCAACAGAAGGGGACAGACAAATCTCCCTGGGGAGAGAGCTCCAGAGCTTTGGTGCCATGACAGAGAAGGCCCTTTTGTGGGTTGCCACCTGCCTAATCTCAGAAGGTGGGACAAGGAATCTCTTACCAGAAAATGCTTATGTGGGATTTAGTTCTTCCTAAAGCCTGACTGCATCAAAACCTTAAGACTATGCCAACAGATATGGGAAACAAAACAATGGCCCACAGACTAGAAACTCTCAGTCTACATTCCAGTTTTTAAAAAAGAAAGACTATTGCAACTAAAGCAACTATCGGACCATTGTATTGATTTTCCACACAAGCAAAGTGATGCTCAAAGTTTTACAACAAAGATTCTTACCGTATATGAACAAGAAATACCAGACATTCAAGCTGGATTCAGGAAAGGGAGAGACACTAGATATCATATTGCAAATTTATGATGGTTACGAAACATATCAAACCATTTCATATTTTTTTCCGTCCCCCTTGGGAGAGGTTTTTATTGGGTTTTTGTTACATACCACAAAACTACAACAGAAAATATAAGGAAGGGAACTACATCTAGGGAAT
>NW_015164292.1:74071-74359 GCF_001447785.1 Gekko japonicus
TTGGTGTGCAGTTTATATCCCCGGAGTGTCCAGGAGATGCATCTGCCTGCGTGTCGCCATAGACCGGAGGCCCATATCAAACCATTTCAGAACAAAATCTGTATTTTACTGATTACGGCAAAACTTTTGATAGTATGGATCATGAAATGCTATGGTTGGATTGGAGCCAATTTGGTGTAGTGGTTAAGAATGTGGACTCTAATCTGGGAGAACCAGGTTTGATTCCCCACTCCTCCACTTGCACCTGCTGGATGACCTTGGGAAAGCCATAGTTCTGTCAGAGCTGTT
>NW_015164292.1:74557-75438 GCF_001447785.1 Gekko japonicus
AGCTCTCTCAGCTCCACCTACCTCACAGGGTGTCTGTTGTGGGGAGAGGAAGAGAAAGGAGTTTGTAAGATGCTCTGAGACTCCTTTGGGTAGTGAAGGGCAGAGTATAAATCCAATCTCTTCTTCTTCTTCTTACACAAACCGTTAAGAAAGAGCTCTCTCAGCTCCACCTACCTCACAGGGTGTCTGTTGTGGGGAGAGGAAGAGAAAGGAGTTTGTAAGATGCTCTGAGACTCCTTTGGGTAGTGAAGGGCAGAGTATAAATCCAATCTCTTCTTCTTCTTCTTACACAAACCGTTAAGAGGTGCAGATACCCAGGACATTTTTTCCTTTAAAATGATAAGCCAGGAAACAAAATTGAATATAATGAAAGTGAGAGGAGGCTGAAGGGTTATATTCCTCAGAGATCATTACACTTGTCTGGTGGCAACCTACTGGTAGTCCCTGCCCCCAAAGCGGTTTGGCTGACCTCAACCAGGGCCAGGGCCTTCTCAGCTCTGGCTCCAATGTGGTGGAACTGTCTGTCAAGTGAGACCCAGGCCCTGTGGGATTTGTTCCAGTTCCATAGGGCCTGTAAGACAGAGATGTTCCTCCAGGCATATGACTGAGGACAGTGACAGCTAGAGAGACCAGCTGGCCTCCGTCTTCTTTCCCTTTTCCCCGCTCTGTTTGTTTTATTCAGGGGTAATTTCATAGAAAAAGAGGTGCAGGAGCTCATTAGCATAACTTATTTGCATATGCCACACCCCCTGACATCACCAGACGTGTGTCAGAAGGCAACACCCACCACTCAGGCTTCACTAGACTGTTTTGGAGTGCTAGCTATTGGGGGGGGGGGCGTGCAGATCTGTCCCTACAGAGGAGGGAGCGCTTGTACCTGC
>NW_015164292.1:75514-78762 GCF_001447785.1 Gekko japonicus
GGGGGGGGGGACGCGCAGATCTGCCCTCACAGAGGAGGGAGAGCTTGTACCTGAAGGTGGGCCGGGGGGGGGGCTCTGCAACTTACCTGGCTGCTTCTTGCTCCTCGTGGCCCAACTGAGGGCTGCTGGGAGCATGGGGCAGGGCTTGTTGCATGTGCCCACCCCCGGGCTCCTTACTGCCGGAGCTCCGCTCCTGTGCACTCCCATAGGAAATGACCCCTGGTTATTCCCTTTTATCCTGTTCCTTCCCTGATTCTATCTTTGCTTTCCTTTTTCTCTCTCTTGCCTTTTCTTCTTAGGGCTTGCCTTCCTAATCATTTGTGAGGCCACAAATTTTTCTGTGTTGGCTACCTCCTCAGTTGGCCACCTGTGATGGACTGCTGGAGTACCATCTGATACAGTAGATTGATACAGAGGTCCATCAGTGGCTATTAGCCACAAGGTATAGATAGGAACTCTCGGTCTGGGGCAAGTGATGCTCTGTATTCTTGCTGCGAGGGGGGGGCACAGTGGGAGGGCTTCTAGTGTCCTGGCCCCACTGCTGGATCTCCTGATGCCACCTGGTATTTTTGGCTACTGTGTGACAAAGTGCTGGACTGAATGGGCCATTGGCCTGATCCAACATTGGCTTCTCTTATGTTCTTATGATTTTTAGTTTTAGATCTTCTAATATGTGTTTTAATAATTGTAGACTGCTCATTTAATGTATATATGGTTGCTGGAAGCTGCCCTAAGACCCACTTGTTGGGGGAAAGGAGTGGGATATAAGCTAAACAAAATAAATAAATAAATAATAAATCCTCTCTCTTCCTTTGCTGCAAAACCCTAAGGGAAAATAAGGCTGCAGTTTGCAGTTTACCTACAGAGCAGAGATGCTGATCTTCATTTCATTTACTTGTGCCCTAAGCATTGCCAAATCCACAGCATCCGAAACCCTGAAACTCGTGGGGTAAGATCCAATGATTACCTGGCACAGGGCCTGGTGATGTCATACTTTCTCAGGACAGCCTGCTTAGTTTCATGAAAATTTTCCATTGGATTGTCTATATGGAGCCTCAAAGACCCCTAATTCTTAGGTATTTTTCCACATGTAAAGTTTAAATATGCCTATAATACAAATTTAAATCCTACATTAATCAGAATACATATATGATTTCTATTCTGTACTAATAATATTCATGTATGGACTAGGCAGCCTGATAGAGCTTACGCTTTTCACTGCCATGTGGGAAAATACATGCAGGCAGATATGAAGAAACATAACTGATACACTAAAAGGAAAAGGTCTCTGAAAAGATTTTACTAAAAGAAGCTTGTGGTAGAATTATAGTTTTTACTGCTCACTCTCAAGGACTCATATGGCACTGAGGCATATGAAGCTATATGCAGTTGCTGAGCCTATTTTTTCTTCTTTTTATCGGGCTATCTGGCAGCTGGTGTGGCACACAGGAAATTATTCAGAGGATTGGAATTCCCCTTCATGAGAAAGGGTCATATGAAGGGGAAATTGTGCTGCTGGGTTTCCCCTACAAAAAGTACCTAATGTTCTTCCCCAGACAATTTCATGCAGTATTGTCTTCATTAAAAACAAAAAAGGAGGGTTTATATACTATTGAAGAAGGAACATGAGTAATCTACAGCAACTCAAAAGGGAGAAATATTAAGCATGATTTTCTGTATGACAGACCAATTGAATTCCATAACCCTGACCAATATTATTGTACTATGGTAAAATCATTCTGTACTCACTGAGTAATCTTTCTTTTTAAAAAGATTTTGCTTCTGGCTGGGAATTTCCTAGAAGGGAAACATCTCATCCACTTGGAATCTTTACCATGGATTCATTGGAAAGTCTTACTGAAAACCCCTGTCTCTTAACAATCAGCTGCACCCAGTACTCATCTATAACAGGAAGGTAATACTTGCCTTTCTTACAGGATTTCTGCCAATTATGTGCATGAATAAATGTCTCAGGTACTGAACATTGGTGGTGTGTGCATACAAAGTTACTAATAATATAATACATATACTCTTCCCCCAACCAGGTCATACCATGTCTTCCTATGAAAGCCTTCTATGGTTTGTACAGGTGGCTATACAATCTAGTTGTTTCTTTAGCCAGGCAATAATAAACACACTTCTCCCCTTGGTCAGCACGACAGCCAGGAAGGGCACATATCCACAGATGGAAATTGCAACAATCCAGCATAAACCATCTCTCCCTTTCAAGTGAGACAACTGTGGGGCTCATACACTTAGCTCCACACTTTCTGCCTTCTAGGCAGAGGGGATGAATGGTGCCAATATTGCTCCTCCTTTGCTTCAGAGTCAGGTCCTTCCCTGAAAGAAATCCAGCAGGTAAGAAAATGAATCAAACTTTTACAGACCTGACCAACTTCCAACAGTCAAATATAGGTTACCTTCCAGCTGCTGTTGAGGTCTGGAGAGCAGCAAACCTCATCTCAAAGTACTTAACATGCCAATCCTATGCAGTTGCTGAAATAGGCTGCAAAAATCTTGCACAGGATTATCCTGTAAAACTGGGAGTCCGTTCCTACAAGGGAATGGCTCTCATTGAACTCTTCGAGTAAGTGGACATAGGACAAGGCTGCAAATTTACAGTCACAAGTTCACCTGGGAAATAGTCCGGCGGGGGGGAGGAAGGATAAGGGGCTTGCTTGGGAGTCATAGGATTGCATTGTAAATCTTAAACTGAAATATGAGAAAGGTCTAGTCATTGTGATGAGCTCCTTCTGTTGACGGCACTTACACTGTATGATCCTGCACTGCGCCTCCCTGAGAAAGGCATACAAAGGCACACACAACAGAGTTTGAGTCCAGTGGCACCTCAAGACTCAACCTTTGCTCTGTTGCTTCAACACGGCAACCCACCTGAATCTAGCCTCACAACAGAGGGGACACACTGAAAAAGAAAAGGTCGATAATAAATGTCAAAAAAAGCTTTGACAGGGAGAGCAGAAACAGAGCCAAGCCTCGGCTGACTGTCTGGAGGGAGAACATGCATTCTGAAATAAAAGTTGGAATAAGAAAACCATGGACGCCACAGGCTCCCCCCTTCCACCTCATCAGGCTAGAGGACACCAGTCTCTGATTCCCTCCCAGGCTTATCGAGACGAAGGCAGAAAAGAAAAGGGGCGGGGTGGGGGAAGAGCCACTCTGAAACGAAACGCCTCTAAGCAACGTAGGCAAAGCCAAGTGCCAAAACCGAAATCCGAGAAGGAAATTTA